>NC_135869.1:22714553-22797053 GCF_031162955.1 Sander vitreus | reverse complement strand
GTCTGCTGGCATTTTTGCAGCAGACGTGGCATGGCTACCAGTCAGGGAGGGTCTTCTCTCTAATAAAGGAGAGGAAGGAGCCTTTGGAGAATCTGTTAAAGTCTCTTTGGCATCACTCTCTGAAAAGGCGTGGTCGTCTTTCGTCTTGAGGCCTAGCCAGTCAGCTGAGTTGCGGTGTCTTGTCGGGGTGGTGGGTTTTGGTTTCTTCTCTGGGGTAGAGGGATTGACCTCATCTGTAGAAAATCTGATGATGAGAAAAAAATAAATAAATGTAGTGTTCAGTTTACCATAGTCTTGCTTTGCCAGACCATCCTCTACATGCTACACAGCATTCCCGGGATGGGAGAAAAACGTGCTCTGGTTTATCGGCATTTCTTTAAACCAATCACAATCGTCACAGGCGGCGCTAAGGCCGGCTACACACTGGCTGCGTGGCGTGAGCGTGTCAGCTGCGTGGCGTGTCCGTTTTTATTTCGGCTCCCATGTTAACAGGTTAGAGCTTGCACACTGCCTGCGTGACACGCACGTCTCAGGCGCGGCTTGAGCCGCGCCGAAAACGCGCGCATGCTAGAAATAGAACCAACACCTATTTTTCACATGACACGCAAGCGTGTTGGAAGCGTTTCCAGGCAAAATAGAATAGGAAAATATGTTTATATGTCATTTTGACACAAATACATATTAATAAATGACATGTTGATGTTTGAAAGTCTCTAGGTTTTGATATAAATGCAGATATAAATGTAATAAAAAAACAAAAAATATTGCACCTGTCAATACAGAATGAAATATTCTGTAGCCTATTTTGCAGTCAATACTGCCGACGTTGTCTTTGCTGTAATCAAATCAGTATATATTTATGTTTAACATGGTATTTCATTTTATCAATGGGAAATATTGTCTGTACAACATACATGTGTACAGACAAGGCTAGCAGCAGCACCACGTCAGACACGTTTCAGAAAAATCCACGCAGCTGACACGCAACAGAAACGCCACGCTCACGCCACGCAGGCAGTGTGTAGCCGGCCTAAGCCCGCACGGAGCCGCTTCAAAATGGCCTCGGGAAGGAACTTGTTTTGATGGAACGTGTACGTTCAAAAGTTGTTTTAGTCGTGCGAGAGAAAACTCTGATTGGACAGATAGTCTAGCTAGCGGTCTGGATTTACCCTGCAGAGATCTGAGGAGCAGTTAACCATAGTCCTCATAAATCCACCAGAGTTTAACATTCCAACCCACAGAAAGCGGGGGGGGCGGACGTCGACGAAATTACATGCATCCGGCGGAATTTCCTGCGGCACTGGAAATGGAACATCTTGACTAAGTTTACCAAGACACACACACACCTGACAGACGGTCTGCGGGACTGGCGCCCCTCAGGCGTGGATCCCAACGTGGGCTGATAGGAGCCAAATGTGAGGTCATCTTCTAGAAGTGGTTCTGATAAATAGGAACAGAATTAGTCTGTGTTCCTTTTAAAACAGTACTTGCTCTTACTTATGAGAGCAGACATTCAGGGTGCTCGATTACCTTTCACACTGAAGGTCTTCTCGTGTTGCTGCTTCTCTTGAGACTGAGGCTGGTCCTTCCTCTCGCCCGTCGGAGGTCGCTCCAGAAGACGAGGTGAAGTCAAACTCTCCAGAATCTCATCGAGTTTAGTACGAGGTCTCTGAGGGGTCTCGCTCCTGAGATAACATGCAACAGAGGGAATGGCGAAAGAGACCATGTTAAGATACAATAGAAGAAGTTTTTTTGCAACAACAACGTAGAAGTGAAGGCAAACAAATTAGAAAATAATTTATACGCCTGAAGCTGAAAGATGCTTTGTAAAACATAGTCAAAGCTTGGCTTTGTTTTTAGCGGCATCCCAAAGCAATAAAGCTGAAATTATTTATCGTCAAGCGCTATAAATAAGGACAACAATACAATCGAGGCAGTAAGAGCGAGAACAAAGCTGTTACCTTCCCTTGTTGGACCAAAGCCCAGTCTCTTTTTTCTTGGGATTGTTTTTATCACTGTCAAATCCGAGTGCATCCATGAGGTCATCTTTATCGTCATCAAACGTAACATCACTTCGCTTTTTTGCTGCCTTAGCTGATGAACAAAGAATATACACACACAAACACAAACAGAACTTAATAGACTGTTCGATTAAAGTTTGAAAACTAAGAATTGCGGATAATTTAAGGCTCACATGTTTCAGTCTTTAGGATAGGAGATGCTAAAGGAGATGGCACAGATCTTTCAGGTTTGGCCTGCTGTATGATAGATTTAGGTTCGGGCTTGGTTTCATCTGGAAGCAAGTCATCAAGTAGATCAGCCAAGGGATCGTCTAGATCTGCAGTGGAAATAAGATTCTTTACACATTTTATGGACCCCAGACTGTAAAGCAGTAAATGATAAAGAGACATCAAATATGTACAGTATAGATTATGCTACTTTTTTTTTTTAAATATCAGATATTACAATGTACACGTTTCAAATATTTGTAAAGTATGAGCATATAGTCTATGATTATACACTGAGTTAACAGTTTATTAAGTATACCTGTATGCACCAATACGATACTATACTTGGTGCTGTATTGGATTGCATTCACTGAGGGGCATTTTTTATATACTGTCCCCTTTACGTATGTAAACAGGGGTGGACAAAATATTATAAACACCTTTTTAACACAAAGCAGTTAGCTCAACAAATATAGGAATTATTGGAGGGCTGGTGCATTCGATTGCATGAGATTGAACAGGTGTACCAAAGAAACTGTAACTCACTAAATGGTAAAACATTGACTGGATAGCTATCTCACTTTCAGATTTGTACATTTGCGTAACATTTCCAATGTCATTTGTCACTTTTTATTGTGTGTACCTCTCCTGTTTAAACTACCCACAGACACTCACTGAAACTACCCACTGATATTATTCAACTACAAGTAAAGAGCCAAACACATACGTGCACTAATGTACCTTTATCGTAAGGTGTCTGACCAAGACCTTCATCATCATCACCACCACCACTGTCTAAATGAATGCAGCAGTTTTGAGAAAAACAAGGCAACACTATCAGTAAGCGACTGCTGGGTTACTGTATATAAGGGCTCAGTGTTAGAGATGGATGGGACAGGGAGGCTCACACACCAGAGAAGCTGTACTTCTTGTACTTATGTGCTGTAGACGAAGGTGCAGAGTTAGGCTTCCTCCCTCCTATGCTGGGTTCATCTGAGTGAAGAGGGGAAGACAAGGCTCTCTCTAATTGCTGCTATTAATGCCAACTTCAAAGCCGGCAACAAAGTGTAGCTAATAATAAGAAAATAATTTATGCAAGAACACTGCACTGGATAACCTGCTCCCTCTGGTTTTACTTTACTTTCTAACGTGGACGAGTCTTTCTTTGGCCCTTCATTGCCAAACGGCTTTGTTTGTGCAGGAGCTGAACTGGGCTTTTTCTTTGATGCAAAAAGGTCAGCATCCATATCATCCATATCCTGGACAAGGATACAGAAAAAACAATAGACACTGTCAGTGGACTTGAGACCATGTACGGACAACTACAAAGCTGAACTTTGTCTCTGCATTTCCCCAGTTTATAATGACCTACCTTCATGTTTTTCAGTATGTCACTGGGATCAGCTGCTGAGACATCAGAGCCCTTGAACAGAAAAGAAAATAGCAACAAAGAGACAATAAAAAAAAGTGCTAAATAGTATATAAGACTGTGAACATATACATGTATCTTTTAACATCTCTGTTTACATACCTCAGTGTCCCCACCATCCCTCTTTACCTCCTCTGCTAGCATACTGAAGATGTTATCCGTGGCAGAAGTGCTGGAGAAGAAAAAAAATTGTAACTCACTTTCATTTTTATAATTGATTGTAACTCTTGGATTCCTCCAACCTACCGATTCGCTAGTCCACGGCGAGTTGCTTTCTCCCTTACTGGGAGTTCTGGTGAGTACAATGTTGAGAGAAAACATTATAATGCACAAAACTCTCACAATAATAATAAATAATGATAATACTATTGGGTTTAGAACTGCTCACTTACTTTTATCATCAAATAAGCTGTCGAGCAAATCTTCATCTCCGAATAAACCTTGGGAAAACCGTAAGGGTTTTTACACAAGCTTGAGACTCTTCAGCTTATTACACTTTAAGTTGGCATGACATTTATGCTCCATTCTGATTATACTGCCACAAGCTCTGATTATGTTTTGGCTGTATACTGTTTTTATGTTATTCTATATGTTAAAAGTTATTGGTTGTGAATTGATTTCTGTATATCTGCTACAATAACAATATATAGTAAGTGAAACTACGGGGTACAGAATTCAAATAACACGTGAGGAACTTACTTTTGGATGGTTTGCTCTTCAACTTTGTAGCCTGTAAATGACAGTGAAATATGGGTTATTTTACAGCTGGATTAGATTAACCTAGTGTAACTAGCTAGCTAACTCCTGGGTCCACTGCAAAGAGCAAATCAATTGTAAACATACAAAGTGATTTAACTTGTTTAAGAATCCAGTTTAACATAACCTATATATCGTGATAACGTTGATACTGGAACCAGTTTGACTCACCATGTTGAATCTCTCCTGGTAGCGTTCAATTGAGTGTAGCTAGCTAGCTAGCTAGCTAACCTAAACAAGCAAAATCTGATTAGGCGTCTCCTGTCTCCATTGGTAACCTCTCTGTTAGCTACATCGATGAGCGTTCAATAAAAAACACACACGCTTGTAGTTAACGTTAGTTAATATGGTTACACATCGTATTGTTTCATGCTTTTAATGCATGTCATGTTTAAGTTTAGTCGTTTAGCATTTTAAAGTTGGCCATTTTACTTACAGTAACGTTAACCGTTAACGTTCAGTTAACATTGAAACGAACCTGGAGGAACACCGCTGCTACACAACGTTAACGTTACGTGGACAAGGCTGTTCGTTAGCCATATTGCAAACCTACACTAATTCAGTCTTCTAACACAAACCGTATGCTTATCATTACAAAGTTATGGATTTGTGCTGTACACACAGCAAAAGGAAATTCAGAAGGGTCATGTTTGAGGGATTACTACACTACAGCAGTAACGTACCACGGAGCCATACCATACTAACCACTAACCGGCGCGAGACACACGCTTCCTGTTTACAGTCCGCGGTGTATTGTGGGTGGAGTAGTTTTAGCGTACCCTTTAAGGCAGGGGTCAGCAACCTTTACTATGAAAATAGGCAGCCATGGCACCCCCCACACACAGTCTAGGTAACACAGTCTATTCAAGTCTATTCATATCCTATCAACATTAGGCCTACGCATAGGTCTAAATGAGCGTTCATTAATATGGTGCTGTTTGGCTTTTGACCGTTTGATAGCTAACGTAACATTTCTTAACGTAGGGCCTACATTTGCTCTGCTTTCTCAAATTTCTCTTTCTCTCATCCCCAGGTGGATAATTTTCAGCAAATGCAGTGTGCTTTCTCTGGACATGTCTTTCAATATTACTAGGATTTGTAAAATAGCTAATCTATGGAAACTTAAGATCGCTGAGGTTCGGCAACATTTGGAGGATAGCCTATAAGGCGCCGGACTTTAGACGTACATTTTATAGTTGACTAAAATGTTATAAAGCCTAAATGGAGAATGTAATAATCACTTTAGGCCTTCAATAACGATAGCCTAAATGAAAACGAAATAGTCTGCATTTCCGTATAGATTTTTTGCCAAAGCCACAGGGAGCCACAGGACATGGGCTAAAGAGCCACATGCACAGACAGGAGCCACAGGTTGCAGACCCCTGCTTTAAGGAAACATGTTTCAGAAAGTGTGTTTGTTTTAGGATGCGTTGAAATTATGAAGTTGCTTGTTTTGGACTTGCTTTGACATCTTTAACTTGCTTACTTGGTGAAATCGACCAAACGGTTTTACCACCAGGTGGCGCCAGAGCTTAAAACAATTAGTCAGTGCAAATCCTTACAACAAAACTGAAGAGCTGAATAATTTATCTTATGAAGCCTATGTTTAATTCAGTGAGGTCTAGGCCTGATGTTGTACTCTTAATCAGCAGATAACAAGTAAGCACATTGCTCAAAGTTAGGTTTACACAATTCCTCATGAGACTTCAGCCTTTTTCAGGCGTGTCAGAGTTGGGATTAGACATGCATGCCAGCATCATTGATCATTCTGTCAAAACAGAGATTTGTTCCATTAACACAGTGAACAAGTAGACAACCTCTATTTAAAATGCCTTGCCATGCATGCAATATTTAGATTTTTTTTTGTAGATAACTGATGATGGAGGGTTTGTTGTTTCATGCTCTATATCAATATTAAAGCTGTTTTTTTCAGAGTGCATTGAATACCTTAAAGCATGAAATTTACCCTTTTACTTGATCCAAGCAGAAATAACAGAAAAATAATATGTGTGTTTTAAAGTGCTCATATTATGCTTTTTGGCTTTTCCCCTTTCCTTTATTGTGTTATATATCTTTTTGTGCATGTTATAGGTTTACAAAGTGAAAAAGCCCAAAGTTCCACCCCAAAGGCACTTACCATCTCCAACAGAAAACACTGTTTACAAACTGCTCCAAACAGCTCTATTGTAGTCTAGCTTTTACTTCCGTGACGAACGTGCGTCACTTTGTAACACACGTTATAATCTCTCGCCTAGCTGCTAGCATGGCACGCCCTCATACCCTGCTTCTGACTGGCTAGTAGTCCTTACCTAGCTACTGTGCATGTGCGACTCCCAACAAAGATGGAACCGAAGTGTGATGTCTCACTCTGTAGCTAAAACAGAGAGCTCAACACACAGGGTGAAAAGAGGAGCTGCAAAACATAAACCTATTCTGATATAACCTCTAAATACAATTATGAACCTGAAAATTAGCATAATATGAGCACTTTAAGAAATGTCAATTGGTTGTGAAGCTAAGTGTGCAGGCAAAATTAATGTATACTTTGAAGGAGAACACCATTTACTGTAATGTCAGCCTACATATCATATGTAGTGTCAAATAATTGTTTTACTCTTTGGAGGCAAAAGACATGCTTACAGCTTACAGCTTACAGCACAGGATAATAATAAAGCTGTATGCAACCAAATATGAATTGTCAAGAAATGAAACTGTCCATTTCAAACTCAGAAGTGAACAAGAAAAATAAATGCTTCACCAATGTTATTATTAGAAGATATATGCCTTTTACATGAATCATCAGCAAATTAAGCACAAGTTATTCTTTGTGCATGCGAGACACAATCTTTATTGGCATCCAGAAGTACACAACAGCACATAAATGCCATTCCATCGCTTTATTTAAGCCTTGGGATTCTCCCGTGAGAACATAAACCTTTATGGGATTAACAGAATGGACATACCTGCCATATACAATACAACACATGACTTTAGCCCCTTTTTCAGAAGGAGTTAGATCACTTAGAGATCTTAAGACAAGCGACTCTTTAAGATACATACAGTCAACATACATTTAAAACAATTCATTACATTTTTATTTTTTTAAGCAAGCAAAACATGAAATCAAACAAAATGATTACTGCTTGTTTTTATGCAGAGGCACATAACATGTTTTGTCACTTTGTTCCCTGATCATATCACCAACTTTGAAGTGACAGTATTATAAATTCAGTTTTTCATGACGAATAAGCAGCATATGTCAGGCATCATTTTCCAAAGTGGAATTCACTCAGTTGCTATTTCCTGTTCCAGTGATGAGAGCATCTGCAGGACAGATAGGGGAAGCCATGATCAAAGCTGGCTTCATTGTTGTTGTTTTTCAAAATCCTGGTGGGAGTCTTGGCGTGAGCTGTGTGTGCAGATAAATCTGACCAATGAGAGAAAACAACAAAATAGATAAGGCTATAGGAAACCTGTCCTGTAGTATCCAGGGAAATAAGTCCTGAATAGAGGCCAGTGATAACAAACAGCACAACAAATCAGGTTTGATAGCTTTCAAAGTTGTAAAGTAAATTCACATTGGATTTCTAATTCATTCTAGGGGTTAAATCAACCTGGTCTCACAGAATTCCGTGAAATGAACACGGCCCCTTATCTCAAAATCTGTGGCAGTTTCACAGAATTGCCGAAAATTCAAATAACAGAGCTCACCAGTCTTGAGATGATGACCTGATCGTGCCTGCAGGGGAGGGGGAGCACAAGGGAAGTACAAGAAAAGACACAAGTGATGTAAGCATTCATCATAGAATAAATCACCCTGAATACACTTCCTCCATAAAAATGATTCAGATAGCCAGTAAAAGATGGCACATTAAAGTCCTGTGATCTACATGAAACATTCAGTAAATAGGCTGCAATGTTCAAATAGTTTATTACTTCATATTAAGATCTTTTAGCTGCATTAAGCATTTTGTTGTAGGGAGGTAATGTATTTATAATAGCCCTCCAAAGAGATAATGGATTGTTGCTCTGTCTCTGAATCATTTAGCATTAGCAGTGTAGCCGTGAATACTTAAACGCTCAATGTGGGGCAGGCATCTTAGCTCTTTATGCATCTGTGCCTTTGTAACATGCACCGCTGCTCCACTTTCTCCCTGTGTCTGGAGCACTTTCTCTAAACCTCCCCTAACGCATGCACGCACAAGCACACACGCACACATGCACACACACACACACACACACACACACACACACACACACACACACACACACACACACACACACATTTTCCTGTCTCTGTCACACACACTGATATTCTCAGTTTATATGCACAATTTTATTTTGAATTTACAACTTAATGAAATAACATTTTATTACAAAACGGGTTTGATCAAATTTAGCATTAGCCCAATTTCTTTGCTAAAATACTGACAAAAATACCAACACTGCTAGACTCAAATGAGTTGTGTTCAAGGTGAAGTGCCATGTTTATATTCTTAAAGCAGTATTCCACTGATTTTACACATGACTTTCAGTTTATACGCATCATCAGGAGAACCACTCAGCCTATGAAAACAGTTGTATAATCTGAGTCTGAGAAAATGATATGGTTGTCTCACCTCAGCCCAATATTCCAAAGAATTACAGTAAATCAACTGGGCGACCCGGGAGCGTACCATTAAGGCTGAGTCCTTACCGCAGCATCTCTCTCACTTGCTTTTCCTGTCTGTCTCTATCACTATATAATAACACAAAAGCAGAAATGCCAACAAAAAAATAATCCCTAAAAAAACAAACAGAATTACATCAACATTGCCTCACAATCTACGTCCAATCCCAGTGTTCAGTGTTATTAATGCAGGATGTGTGCCCCTAAAACAGATTGTAATTGAACGTCTGGGGTTTTGTCTGGTGATGGGCTTATCTCAGCATTGGGCTCCAAGCAGTAAGGCTTTATTTTAAAAATCCACCAATTCCTAAAAAATCCTGAGTAAGTCTTCTGGAAATAATTATAACAAATAGGATGTAAATAGTCCCAAAGCTCTGATACTGTTGTTTGAGTTGAATACATTGTCTAAAGCAGGTGTTAATTGCCAATGGTATTTCCTTTAAATGTTCCATTTAACGCTTAATGCTCCATTCAAAACAAAGTCTGTATCAATTGATTATTCATTTTAACTTTATTCTTCATATAACTTAAATTGTACATGTTCAGCTGACCATCTTTGCATTGATTAGAATATTCTATAGGTAACTAGCAATTCACTGCAGTTAATTAACTGAAAGTTCCTTTTTTTCCTTTTTAGGAAATTATAGGAAACTCTGGGACCTGATAAAAAAAGTGTCACTAAAATGACTGTTTTACAAACTGGAGTTTTGAGTATATGGGTGCTTACCAGACAGGGGACACTAATGAAACAGGCTATCAAGTTGCATCAATAGATAGAATTGTAAGTGCCAGAATGTTTGGACCAACATAAGGCACTAAATGTCAGGATATGGCCTCTGCTGGTTGGAAGTGCAATACTAAAATCGCAGGAGTATCCCTTTAAGGTCCCTTTAGCTGTATAGTACAGTTCCTCAGTCTGTTTTCATTGACTTGATTGTTTGTGTGTCCTTACCTTGTGATGCTCACTGTTGTCATTTGTGGGTTTCTGCTGCTCCATTGCTCTTCATGTATGGCACGTCTTTCTCAATGGGCTCTTTCTGCCTGTGATACAGAACATAATACTCAATATTAAATCCTCTATATTAATCATCAAAGTGTCTTCTTGAACACACTTATCTAGAAACAGTTTTGTTAAAGGAACCCAATTATATGTCTTGCTGTTCCTTAGCTCATAATTGTGCAAGCTAGCTGTTGCCGTGCTCCATGGTGCTGCTGTAGCATCCTGGTATTGTTTGCCATTGCTGTGTGAGTGGTTGAGCAGGGCCGGGGGGGCTGAGGAGATTGCACTTGAGTCAATTAGTAGCCATGAACTCGAGAGCTGTGATGCTTTCCTGTGCATTCATCTCTCCAGTAAAAAAAACACTGGAATACACTGTTGTCATGTATGGAGCCACTTAATTCGCACACTGTTGCTCAAGGCAAACCCTAAAATAATCACTGGAGGGATTTCAAATCAATAATGCAGATAAGTCTCTCCATCACTCACCCACACATAAACACACATATTAATTGTATGGATGAAAGTATTTGACGTGTTTTTATTTTATGAAGTATTTAATGCTTTTCTCACAAGCCTCAAACTGTTGAATTTGTCTTTTCTTTGTCAGGCACAGGAAAACAAGGAGTCTCTTATTTCTGTTTCACAATTGAAAACACAGACAGATTTTCTAATGACCACTATTCTTTAGCGCCTGCTAAAAACCACAAGAGTTCATGATCAGTACTTACGGTTTGATTTTGCTGGAGAATCTCTGCCTCAGGATGAGAGCGATGGTGGTCAGGACCACCATCGTGGTACACATGGTCCTACCTCCAAGGATCTCCTGCCTTGGAACAGATGGTGGTTTAGAGCACCGAGACTTCTCCTCCCATTGAAAGGTGTCGATAGTAAAAGGCAGTTTGTGGTGTGACAATCTGACAATTCCTTTCCTCTTGGCTCTCCCGCATGATTGGGGAGATTAGCCCAGAGGATTAGCTAGGATCAAGGCAGGAATAGGAGGTAAACAGAGCATGCTGTGTGTTTCTATTCCGAAAACAACCCACCTCGTCATCATGTCGTCAACACAGCAGGCCACATTAACCACATCGATAGTGTCTTTTTTGTTTGTTAAGAAAGGGCAGCATTTTGTAGGAGGGCCTGTTTAAATTGGCTGGCACTCTACAACATGGGTTTACTGAAAGGATTAACAGATACCAATCACATTACCGTATCTGGATAAAACTAATTCACCGTTGGCTCAGTGCAGTGTTCCTAAAATATCTAATGAAAAGAGAGATAGTGGGATGAATGGGGCTATAAATAGGGACTTTCAGCAGCTTATACTTAGCACTGCTGACTCAGCAGAGAATAAAGGAGCAGTAGGCCTAGCAGCCTGGTATCACCAAATGGCATATGAATAACACTGCAATTTCTGAAGTCATTTCGTGTACTACCACAATGCATTTTTTTGCTTATCATGCATTTTACGTCATTTAGTCGAGTGTCATTTAGTCTGTCTTCTGACTGACGAAGTATAATGAGCGACGAAAGTGAATGAATTAAATGACAGAAAAAAGCTTAAAATGCACTGATATGACACGCAAAATGTCCTTAAAAGTAAAATGTTTTTCATATGCCTATCCATGGGAACACGTTGGGCCAAGCAACAGAAACAAAAGGTCTAATTATGTCAACACGTGTGAGTAGACATGCAGGGGAATCGGATTAGAGCAGATTTAAAAGGATTGAACATTGTGGGGGTCACAGGTTGTTGTTTTTTTTGTATTTTTATTTCAAAATTGTGGTAAATACAAAGGTGAGTCATGATGAAAAAAATGTACAATCATCACAATTAACTGTTAAAAATTTAAAAATGTCTTCTTAATATCTCTATCTATATCTAGTGAACAGCGCCAAGTGGGCACAGACTGATAAAAGGAAACGCTACATGATATTTAGAAAGAACAGTATTTACATGGCAGGTTTTTTTTAGATATACACATTCGGTAGAAGGCACATCCAAGTCGTGTGAGCCATGTGACCTCTTGTCCACTGTTGGGTTTAAGTTTGCATTTACTTCATCTTTGCTCTCTCCTTTTAAAAATGTGGTCTTTTACAAGAGTATAAAAACAAGGAGAGAGGTTTAACTTTTTACTCTCACACACACACACACAAACACACAAACACACACACACACACACACACACACACACACACACACACACACACACACACATTATTAGCCATAAAAAGAGCCCAATACCTGTTCTTATTTAAAGTGTATTATGTCCCATAGCCCACAATTAGATTACATTAAATTGTATTCCCCAGATACATTGCTTCCCTTCAAAGGTCAGTACAGTCAAATTCCCCCTCTCTGATGAGGCCCTGGCCCACACAGAAGTATCTGGGAGTTCACAGTCCAATAAACCCATACTAAAAGCTTCACCCGGTTGAGGTTGAGAGCTTAGTCCAGCCCACTTCCTCATAGATGGCTGTGATGCCGAAGTAGACCATAGCCAAGAGTTTGGTCCACGCAGCGGCCACCTCTGGTGTCACAACCTCGGAAAACTCTTCTCCTAGGACCTCCAGTATCACGCCACTCAGGATCTGGGCAAGACACAACCAAACACAGTACCTAAGACACCTTGAGGTTCCATTAAAGGAAATGTTTGACACTTTGGGAAATATGCTGCAGAAAGTTAGATGAGAAGATTGATACCACTCTCTTGTCTGTACAATAAATATGAAGCTACAGCCAGCAGCCAGGTAGCTTAGCTTAGCATAAAGACTGGAAACAGAGGGAAACAGCTTGCATGGCTCTGTACAAACAATACAATCTGCCTACCAGCACCTCAATAGCTCACTAATCAACGTGTTATATCTCACTGGTTGGCGGTTTTGAGAATCACCCAGGCTTCCTCCCTGTTTTACTGGATTGTCTGGGTCCAGTCACTGACAAAGATGGCGGCAAGTTGTAAACCCAAATCCTTGGATCTAGAAGTCTTTTCTGATTTCCT
Organism: Sander vitreus; assembly: GCF_031162955.1. Taxonomy (NCBI): domain Eukaryota; kingdom Metazoa; phylum Chordata; class Actinopteri; order Perciformes; family Percidae; genus Sander; species Sander vitreus. The sequence continues at coordinate 22,783,972 of NC_135869.1, read as the reverse complement.
CTGGGTCACATCAAAGAACCCTTTCTGCAGTTTATGTTTAAGAGTCTACTTTCTGCCCTCTACTGGTTAAAAATACCTTTATGCAGCTTTAACTGTTTTCTTCTTCTTTTTTTGTACTAACCTAAGTTAATGTCTGAGTGAGTGAGTGTGTGTGTGTGTGTGAGTGTGTGTGTGTGTGTGTGTGTGTGTGTGTGTGTGTGTGTCACTTCTTTTTATTATTTACAGATGCTTTACCTTAAAGTACACAGGCTCCACCTTGTGTCGGAGTGCGTGGGCCTTGCCCACCACCTTCAGCACTGAGGCCACCTTGTCTGAGTTGTCCAGGCTCTCCACTAGTGTATTCAGGGCATTCATGACTCTGTGAGCATGCTTCCTAAGCTGGGCACTCCTCTCCAGCTCCTCCGGGTCCTCAATGTTCTTGAACTGGCTGAAGTATTGCTTGGATGAGGGAAAGTTCACAAACAGCCTGCGAAAGGAAGGAGAGTCAAAGTAAATGAGAGATACATGTATGAGCAGCTGCTGGGAAGCTCCGCTAATCTCATCGCCCTTCAGCCTGCATCAACTCGATCCTGCAAACCCACGTTCATTTTTCTTTTGAGCTGGCAAGATACCGGATTAAATTAAACTGAGACATGAGAGCGTTACATATTTTCCCTACATGTTTGTATGTTCAAACTGTACTGCGTGGTATGTATTCCATATATATGAAAATAATTTACTTTGAAGTGTAAACCAGTAGTAAGAGCAAGCATGTTAAGCACTCTGCTGATATGTTCTCTTTTTTTACCTTCATTATTACTTTTCTTTACAGGGGATTATATAATAATAATAATAATAATAATAATAATAATAATAATAATAATAATAATAGTATGTGCATAGGGCAAAAATAAGGTCACATACTTCCTGTAGTTAATCTTTTAAATTATTTAACGTTTCACAATATAAAAATAAATCTTGCAGCTAAAATGAATAAATAATTAATAAAATGTGCATAACAGATGTTTCTCCTGAAGGTTGATCTAGCTCTGATAGTGTTTGGGAGGAAGGTCTAAACCTTGGATTCCTGACGACTCTGCACTCCAGTTTAATACTGGATTATATAATTGGTTCTTCTCTGTAAAACCAGTGTGATAGTTAACTCATTAAATTATGGTTTTAAAGAAGCATATCATTTTTAGTTAATTACATGCCAATATTTATTTGTTGTTATGTTATTCATCACCACCTGCGTTGAGAAACTCATGGTGTAAAGCATACCTTGAATGAGAAATCTGGCCTGTGGATCTACCTTGTTACTGTGTGGCTCCCCTTGTGAACCTGTTGGCTCAGGTGTCTGAGTGGTTCTGCACTGTGGTTCCTGCCATGCCTAAAAAAAGAAATCCTGCACGATTTCAATTTCTAACAAAAGGTTAAATGTGTTAATTGGAGAGGGTGAGATGAAGAAAATTACCACTCAGCCCACCTGATGCTGCCTTCCTTTTACTGGTTGAGCATTATTATTACTGCAAAGACAGCTAACATTTTATGTTTCATTTGGCATAAACATTATATTATTTCTGTTCAAGTTCCGGGTTTGATATTTCTTTGCACAGCCTGGTCTTTCTGAGAACAAATAGTCAGTTCAAAGACTTTCATTTTTATTTCATCCTTGTTTGACCCTCAGAGGTCTCATAGAGAATTAGAAACGAGAAACCTAAAAGCACCCCCCTCCCACAGTCTGGGAAGAGGGCCAATGCATCTGGTTGCTGGCTATCTAAACCTGATGTCCCATCTCCCACTGCCTCTGCCACAACTGAGGAAGCAAATATGTCTCTGTTAGCTCTGAAGCATATGGCTGGATAGAGTTTCACTTGAGAGTTTAATGTCTGAGAAGGGAGGAGATGGAAGGTGGTGTTCTAATCTCTCACTCTGGGTGGAGTGCCTTGGCAAAGTGCTGGAGCCAAGAATTCTTAGTTTCAATGCAAACTAATGAGGAGCCGTGGTGTTTAATCTTTGTCTCCTGTAATTGCATGACCTGTGGTTGCATATAAATAGCCTCATTAGTATTTTATATGGTCTCCTAATCCTTCCTTATCTATTCTTCAGGACTAACTGAAGAGCTGAATCCAGATAAAGTTTCGAATTTCAGAGACAGCGTCATAATTTGCTATACTTTAGGTGTCTTACCCGAAAGACCGTCGGGTTTAGTTTTAAGGATTCTAGTTGACGCTAAAGTTCAGTGGAGTGACACTGATCTGCTCTTACTGCTAATAGGAAAATGTACCATGGCCATGTTTATTGATCCATCCTCATTCCACAAATTCCTAAAGGTTGCAGGGTCTTTGTGAAGGAATGCAGCGGAAGAAAATAAATTAAGTTAATTTAGTTTCAACATGGTTATCTTAGAAAGGAGTGGGATACTGATTTGTATTGTAAAAGTGCTGCAGCTAAATCCTAACAGTCAGTAACAACCACTACAATAACCATTATCTTACTGATGGTTACAAGTAGGCTATATCACGCCCTGCATTGCTTCTAACCTCCCTATCAACTTTCAGCTCCTGCAATCATAAAGGATTATAAAGAAATGCTGTGGCATGCACTGAATCACGACACACATGAAAGAATGTCACAGAAGAATTTCCTTCAGGGCAATGGACTGAGTTCCTTTGGACAGACTTGAAACTTGTGAAGTCAATGAGATCATTTGAATTTAGCAACTGCATTCTGAGGGAGGATAATCCCACAGTCTGAGTTCAAGATGATGGAGATAGATATATTTTTTAGCTTTCTGTGGCAGAAAAGCATCCGTAGCCCTTGTGGCTCCAGCAGGTGCAGTTATATCACTGAGGGGGGGAAGAGACGAAATGCAAATTTGACCTTATCAGTGGTGAACTATAATTCAAGTTGCAGAAATGAGGAGAAAATGTATGAAAAGTCCTTTGGATGGTATGCATACAGTTCCGTGTGACATGCAACTGCTGATCAGTCTTCTCCCTACTTATTACACACTCAGAGCTTTTATAACCGTTGTCACCTCTCCGCCAGTATCTTTGTCTGTCGGAATAATAGAAATATCTTCCTAACTCTGCACTCAACCTGCGTTAAAAGATTCCAAACATAAAACAGGAGAGTACAACTACGAAAAAGAAATACCTGACTAGTATGGCCACCCCAACGTCTTCACAGTTCTGGTAGACTTTTGCCCAGGAGTCCTGGATCATCACCCTCTCCTTGTCAGTCAGTGGGCTTGGTCGCTCCAAGTGGTCCCCCTCTCCCTCTGCCTGCATCCTCTCCATCTGGGAACACAGTTGTGCAGAGCTGAGCACATGCAGAAGGCAGGGCTGATGAGAGTAACCCCCCCCCCCTCCCTCAAAATAAACACTATATTTCTACCTTTTTTTTCTTGTTTGTGTCTCTTTCTTGGTGAGAGAGGAAGAAAATCTGTTTCCCTTCCCCCCTTTTTTTTCCTGGGTGACAATCTTTGCTCTCCACCTTTGAATCTCTGCTGAGCGAGAGTGTGAGTGAAGAACAGGCTGAAAAAACACAAGAAACACACGCAGCAAACGAGGAGGAGCCTCTGTACTCTCTCTTTTACACTCTCCCTTCCCACCCTCCCTCTCTCTCTCTATCTCTCTCTCTTTCTCCCTCTACCCCCCCCTCACCTTTGTAGGTGGTGTTTGATGAAAACGTAATGAGATAGGAAACAAATCCTTAATAAGAGAAGAGAGTCAGATATGTAATGCATGCACCATAGATGCACCATGGATGCAATGTAAGATTAGGATGTTAAAATAAAATAAACTATCCAGCCTGTAATATTGAATTTTTCACAAAACCCTGTCGAAATAAATGTAGGACCACAAAATTAAACAGCATGATGTCCATCAGTAATAGGACAGGTGTGTATTCATTCTGGGTTTGTTCTGTGCTTCTGACAAGATACCATATATATGAGTGTGTTTTCATGTCCATTTTTCACTACTTCACTGCTTTCATTATATGCACACACACCACGAGAGCAACATAGCTTTCGCAATTTTCCACCTTTGTTGTGGCAGGGGTTATCAGTGGAAAGTCTTGGGTGTTGTCACAGCTGAACAACTTGAGAATGTTCTTATTCATGTTTCACGGTGGGCAGGGCGAACAGGGCCAATTAGCCAGGCATCTGTGAGTTTACTTTCAAAGGAGCACAAACATGGGGAGCCTAAAGATATCAGATATTGTAACAAAAGCTGTGATTAGGGTGATATTTACTGCCTGACTGGGGAGGTACAATGTACAGTAGGTGCCAACAACATACGGACCCAGGTTAAACATTGACTAAGTCCTTGAGAGAATAACATTTAGAATCAAGTTGGTGAAAAAAAACTGTGCTTAATTTCTGGGATTGCTGTGATTCAAATATTATTACAAGTATCTATTACAAGCAGATGTATCACCTTCCCTAACAGCAGAGTTACATTATACCAGCTAATCACATTGTAAATATTCTAACGTTGGTTAAAGGTGAATATTATTCAAGTCCATCTCATGCACTCAAAAACTAGATCAGAGTTCATGTATTAAGCTTCTCACTGCACAGGTGTATTATCCAACTGGCTGGTCTCGGATCAGACAGTTATGGTTAGATTAGGTTGTTGTGGATCAGACAAACAAGGAGACTTGGTCAATGATTGTAGATCGAATGAACTTAGATAGATTTTTGTAATGCTTTGTAATCATTTCCATTGTCTGCACCCACACTGGCAAATTATGACTAGTTCATATGAATAATGTTATACCTTTGACCCACTCTACTTAGAAAAAACAAAGATCTCATGATCTCATTATGTTACAGCCAAAGACATAACTCTGCTCTTTAGATCCAGGGCTAATGAGTAGTGACATCTAGTGGACAGTTGGAGTAATAGGCTACTGCTTTTCAGGTGCTTTCAGAAATGCAATATTTGAGTTTATGTACATTTTTTATAGAAAAAGTCAATAATGAATTATCTGAGTATCTATCGAAAGCTAAAAGCAAAACTCATGTAAACAACTTCATTTTGTATAATTACCTAATGATTATCTGCCTGGTTTTATCTCATTAAATCACTGTAATCTAAAATATTATTAATCCATGAATCTATGATGATATAATTAAGATGACGTCAGCCTATATATTAGGCTGTGAGCAAATCATTACATGACTTTCTCAAACAAAATATACAGCATATTCCGCAAAGCGTAGCTGGCAAAATTGACCCAAAGGGGATTCCGTAGTTCTAAGTGACGACAGTTGTTAGGCTAACAGCAGTTTTAATTAACGGGTATCAGCCGTTTATGTCCGGGAACAATTGAACAAATAAGTAGAATAAAGACACTAATTAATTTTTGTTTTGTATCTATGCTGTAGCTAAATTTATGTCGCACGCTGAAGATAATTTCGTGTAATTAGCTCAGCTAGCAGGCTAGTGTGCGGTTGGTAACGAGCTAGCTAACGACAACGTCATAAGAAGAACATCTAAAACAAACGCGGTGGCCAGTTGATAAAAGGTGCTGCTGCTGTCTGTGTTTGTGAATTAAACCACCAGCAGTGCCAGAATGAATATTGCTAAAAGTGGTTATCGCGTCTTTTCGGCAAACTCCTCCGTAGCATGCACAGAATTGGCCAAGAAGATAACAGAGTAAGCACAATGGAGCATTCCTGACATTTTCTTCTACTGTCTGCTAGCTAGTTACTGTTGTAGAGCAGTTGTTGGACCTGTTTTTGCCAACGAGAGTCTGCCTGGGCATGAATGAATTGATGTGCTGAATGTCTCGTGTTTGTGTGGTCATTAACTCTCACGATTCGTTACTTTGGTGCTCTTGTTTTACAGGCGGCTGGGAGTTGAACTGGGGAAGTCGGTGGTCTTTCAGGAATCTAACAGAGGTGAGATGAATGTAATGACTTTGTGGGGGAAATGATTAAAGTTAACGTTACCAACAAAGGGGACTGTCAATTCTAGCTTCAGGTATTCATCTGGCTTACGTTACTCTTGAAAACAAAACACCTTACTGTTGTGCCTTGGATCATAATTCCAAGAGCCAAGTATCCAGAAGTGGGAGCCCATTTCCACCAATGTGATGAAAAAAAGATCCTGTAACGTTAAGTCATTGTGAGATACTTTCTCAAAATAACGTCTTAGTTTCTCAAAATAATGACATTACTTTTGAGAAAGTTTCTCATTATTTTTGAGATACTAACTCATTATTTTGAGAAAGTTTATCATTATGACTTACAGGATCTGTTTTTTTCATGACATTGGTGGAAATGGGCATTCACTGCTATGTTGTTGTCCTGGGACTATTGAATGTTTGAGTTTGAGATGGAAATTTTATATAAAAAAAACAATGTATAGTTGTTTTGGAGATGGAGCTTAAGCATCAGGGAAATTCCCATGGCCATTTTTAAACAAGGTACCGGCCCATATAATTTAGATGTGCATTGTAAAGCCTAGACTGCATCATTCAAAATGTGGTTAGGTTACTTTAATTGTACTTCACTATATTTTTGGGGTTATGAAATGTAATCATCTTATCAGGTTTTATAAAGCATTGAAATGAACTGCTGAACACTCAGCTGCCACCAAGCTCAACATAAATGGCAATGTCCTCATTTTTTTCCCAACGCATTAGAAACTAGAGTGGATGTGAAAGAATCAGTTCGTGGGCAAACTATCTTCATCATTCAAACCATACCGCGGTGAGTTTAATATCCGAGTTCTGCACCAATCACCACGTGCAAGTGAGATCTTTTTACAGTTTCTAGGATCATCACTAGCTCAAGTTAACATGTCCTTTTTTTTATTTTTTATGCAACCAGAGATGTCAACACAGCCATCATGGAGCTGCTGGTCATGGCCTATGCCCTCAAGACGTCTTGTGCTAAGAACATCATTGGAGTCATTCCTTACTTCCCCTACAGCAAACAGTGCAAGATGAGAAAGAGGGGTTCAATAGTGAGCAAGTTGTTAGCTTCAATGTTGGCGAAAGCAGGTAAAGAGAACAAAGTTAATCTCAACCTTCAATGTTTGTGTGTCTGACTCTTTATCCCTCGCCACCAGTGATGTTGTGATGCAGGGATTTAATTTCATATTCACACAGAAAAATGCACCTAATTGTTGACAGTGAAATACCTGTGTTAATTGGGAGGAAGACCATGCTTAATCTGTCTTTTATCCCAAAGGATTAACACACATCATCACCATGGACTTGCATCAGAAGGAGATCCAGGGCTTCTTCAGCTTCCCAGTGGACAACTTGCGTGCCTCCCCTTTCTTGATTCAGTTTATCCAAGAAGAGGTGATAATTCCATTCGATTGTCTACTGTGCGTGTTTAGGTATAGGCGCCGGTAACCCAACCTATTAACCAAATCAATCAATCAATTTGTCATAAACATTAACAGCCGTTCTTCTTCGTCCTGTCAGATTCCTGATTACAGAAATGCCATCATTGTGGCAAAGTCCCCATCAGCAGCTAAAAGGTAACTGATGGATAAAAATGAACCCATGTCACCTCTGCTCGTTCTCCCCTTCTGTTAGCTAATGATGAAATTACATTTTAATGGTCTTAATATAAAAACATTACATTAAACCAGAACTATTCAGCATATATATGTTTTTTTTTTAATAGAATTGCAATGTATGTGACTAAATATGATTACATACACATACATGTTTTCTCTCCTTTTTTTAAAATTTTTTTATTCAGGGCTCAGTCCTATGCGGAACGCCTGCGTTTGGGTTTGGCTGTGATTCACGGCGAGGCTCAGTGTTCAGAGTCCGACATGGCTGATGGAAGACACTCCCCACCATGTGTACGCAACACCACAGGACACACAGGACTGGAGCTTCCTTGTAAGAACACCCATTTTTGCTGTTGATTATTTGCTGGCTTTCTTTGCAGATTAGTAGATCCAACCTTTAGACAGATTTTACCTGTGCAGAAAACATATTCCCGTTTATTGTTTCTCAGGGTTAGACAGCACTTGATAGATTTGACCTGTACAGAAAACATATCCCTGTTGTTTGTTACGGTTAAATTCCACCATGTTCAAATTCAGCAAGACATTTCTTATGATTTCTGCTACAACCCAATATAGCTCTTATTTGTGCTAACCTGTTTCGAGCTGATGTTTCTGCTGTTTCTCACTCATACCATTAACCATACTCCAAAGAAATGAATTGTCTGTGTCAGTGCATGTTTTAATTCCACAGATACAATACTTGTACTCATGCTGCATCCTCCGCAAGCTGCAACTCCTAACTTACAAATAGTGACATGCGTAATAATCATAGCATCATAGTCCATGCCTATTTCTTTTATATTTACACATTTTATTATTTTTATATTTGGTGAGAGATACTAAAGTAACTAAGGCATATAGTTTTCAACATATTTGCAGTGTTAATTCCTGGTAAAGCCATTTTTCGATGTTCAGTCTCAGAAAATATCAAATGATTTGTGTCATTGGCAAATGACTCCGACGTATTTGCATCCAGTATTCGCTTTATTATTTAGTAAAATATTTATATTCTTACTTGTGTTTTTATCTCACCCTTGACTTCAAAAATCCTCCTTTGGAACAATAACTCACAAATTGCTTCTGATTTGTTGCTGTGAAATATTTCAAATTTCTGTCAACCTAACCAGAGGATTTTCCAAGTCTTGGCATCATGTGTTTGTCATGTCAAATATTTGTGCATTTGTGTTAACGTGGTGTTTATTTGTTGGTAATAGCAGGCAAACAACAAGCTCCGTTCCCTGGCATAGAGCTCCCAAGTACGGCCGTAAACATAACTTACATCTGACTATGAAATGATTCCACTTCAAATGGCTTCTCAATTGGTGCATGTGTAGACAAAGGGTTTGTGTTGCATCTTGTGAAAATACAGTCTGGATTCTGACAGGGGAGTTTGTTTAAAAAAAAAAAAAATCACAAATCAGTTTGCATTGACAACACTTTTTCAAACCGCTACAGTGTGCTCTGTACTATATGCTATTTGCATGGCATGTTTGACTTGAAATAAGCAGCTCACATGTTTACCGCACCTTTCTAAGATTCCAGACAGTTGTTCCACAAGATGGCCAAACTCCTCTTTGGTTTGTTGTGTTCTGATTTTATTTTGAAATCCATAAATCTAACCAGAACCATGCCAAACATTTTTATTTTGTTTTATTTCTTTGTTTACCTAAATTTCTGGACTCATCTTGCCAATCAACACATGGTGCACCCATATTAAAGCAACTCCTAAAAACCTGATTAACTTTTGGTCATAACTGCATGTGATGACAACAACAAAGCATGCTTTTGAAACCTAACATCTAATAAAAAAAAATGTTACGAATGGAATTGTTGGTACATTTAAGCATTAAATTAAAGTCAATTCAAAGTTTTAGTTTGCTACTTCAGTGATAATACCACAAGTTATTTTATCGACAATAATATTTTAGGGCAGGCGTGAATGCATCATTTCAAGATATCTGACCAAACATTTCTCAGGTAGCTTGTTGTAGTATCTCAGCAAGCTGTAAAAACAACATACTTTTGAGAAGTGTGTACTGCTAACAACATGGCGTTTGCTGTTTTTGGTTAATAGTGACAACAGTCTGAATGTGACACTGCTAAGTTTCTGATGCTGTGGGACTCTCAGTATTCAGCAAGGTGTTCTGCAAGGCATGCTCCTCTCTCTGCTTCTTTATACTTTTCCCTTCACAATCGGCTTGGCTGGCGGATTGTTTCCCAGTTGACTGTTTCCTTATACCCTACATTTACATGCACCACAATACTTTGTATGCAGCTGTTTTTGTCAAATTAGTCCAAACATGTATTTAATAGGTAGCTATTAAAATATATTCCACGGAATCTAATCCCAGTCTATTTTCAATTCACAACATGCTGTGTGTATAGCAATTGATTTTAGTTGAAGGTTACGCACATACTGTATATCATATTAAGTATGTTACAAGGTAGATCATGTTCATGTTGTCTTCCACATAATATGTTATAATGCTTCTATTTAACCTTTGTTGTGACAGTTAATACACCTCTAGCAGATTGAAAAAGATTATATCTTATATATCTTAGCAACTGAAATTGACACCAGAATGTTTACAGCTTGTCCAAAGCAAATTAATTGTTGTTGCTCGCAGCCCGTGGGTGGAAAGGACTGCATTAAGCCAGGCTCAGAAGTACCCACAGTACCCACAAATAAAGCTGCATAGATATGAATAATGAATTCATATATATTGTTTGTCGTGTGATATTGGTTCAAAAGACGCAGCTGTCGCATCTCCTATGATTGGCATGTGAGATGCAATCGAATTATTGTGTGCGTGTAAAAGTAGTCGCTGGCAGCAGTGATGTTCAACTGAGGACTGACCCCAGAACTTTGGCAAGTGTGTATGAAGAAACCCTCATCAGTGCTTGTCAACCACTGTTGTCCTGTGTGAAATAAGACTGTCTGGTGCATATGAGTTCATATGCAGACTGCTACCATATGCCTGCCACAGGCTGGGCCTGAGGTTGTGTGTGTCCAGGCAGTTGTACGTTGCCTTCTGATTGGGTATCCTGGGCAGAAAACCCTGTCATTTGATCTTGCATGGCATGTGCTGTACTAAGTTTGGCACTTCAGTTTAATCTCTTAGGGGTAGGGGGGTACAATGGGGGGAAAATTTTAAACTTTTGATTGCCGTTTTTAAGTTTATTACAGCGTTAGATTGCTCTAACGGAATTTCTACAAATCACTTACATCATCCAATAACAACTCCATAATTTGGGGTGAAGATTTGCCTAAATCACTAAACATTTTCTCAACCCATTTTACCCAATCTACTGAGATTTATTTTCGATTAGGTGACATACAGTACAGTGCACATAACCCCTCCGACGTAGTCTCACAGGTAACGAGCTCTGCTTTCCTTTTCAGTAATGATGGCCAAGGAGAAACCTCCCATAACTGTAGTCGGAGACGTGGGAGGGAGAATTGCCATCATTGTGGTAAGATGCTGGGAGTGCACTTTCTTTAGCCTATGTGGTGGAGCTTTCATTGCCAGCTGTTCTGCCATCCTTTTGATAATAACTTAGATATAAGAAATACAACTTGGACAAATGTAACCTGAACCATTCATGCTTTTTGAGACTGTCTCTTTTTTTTTTTAAGAAGAAATAATTTATACCTCTTATATTTAATTCATAAGAAATAAAACATACAGATGCTCAATTCAGTAAACAAGGAGGTGTTGCTGCTACAGCCTAATGTGGTCTGGTATGACCAGTGGCTTATTGTGGCGAACGTTGGCTAACGAATATTTCTGTACAACGGACCTTATTGAGTCAATTCATGTTTTGGAATTTCTTGTTTTTCCACAATTCTCGATTGCAGTCGTTCATATGTTCCTGCCGTTATCCTAAGCTACTCAATGATACTGTGAAGGCAGCCAACTGAACAGAGACACCATGACAGAGAGATTACCAAAGAGAAAGAGACGGGGGTGTAATTAGGGCAATCGTGTTAGTTACGGATTGTGTTTTTCTTTCTTCTTCCAGGATGACATTATAGATGATGTGGGAGACTTTGTTGCAGCTGCTGAGATCCTGAAAGAGAGAGGAGCCTATAAGATTTATATCATGGCCACACATGGCTTACTGTCTGCTGATGCTCCACGCCTCATCGAGGAATCCGCCATTGATGAGGTGAGGACAACGAAAAGTGTTGTTTTCTATGTGTAGCATAAGTTATTATTGAGTTTGAATGACAACCTTGTGTGTCATACCTGTATAATATCAACAAGGAACCTAAAGAAATAACAAGGGAAGAAGAAAATGCCATACTGAACTTTATTAGCTCTCATCTATTCGTTATGAACACAATATAAAATATGATACTTCCTCTTAATCAAATGATTTTCAACTGACTTGTTGGCATGCATTTAGCTGGAACTGGAACAACTGGAAATGTTCACTTCCAACTATCCAGGGTTCAGAAAATACTAGTTACAGACAACGTTTTGAGTTCCAGGTCAAATCTGGTAAATTGGAACTCGCTGTATGAAAAAGATGTAAAATACTACCTCCCATTATCAGTTTTTTAGCAATCTCAGATTTTGATTTTAAAAGCCATGAGCAGAAGTAGACACTGAGAGTTCAACCTGACAAGAAACTACACTGGTAAACTGCTTTTTAATTTGAATGGAAACCGTGTCCTTAAGTCTAAGCACAGTCTCTGTGATTATTCGACCCTCAGGGAGGGATGGGTCTCGAGACCCGGTTCTATTAACTACCCGATTCCAAATTTCTCAAAAACCCGAAAATCAATAAGGTCCGAGCTTATCGATACTGCTATCGAGACTAGTGGATCATATAACGTTAAGTCTTAAAATTGATACGTGCGCCAACCGGAAAAACGATGTAAGAGCACAGTGTGTGCGTAAAGACCACAGTAGGTAAAGACTAGCCTCCCCACCGCAAATCATTCAAAACATAGTCGGACTGGCTACCGCGAGCACCGCTCTGTGGGCCGCTTAATCAGCTCGTTAAAACCAAGACAGCGACAGAGACAGAAGAAATCAAACAGTCACAGATTCACAGGTTTTGCAATTAAAGCAGTAATAGTTCTGTTAAGATAAAGAGTTTGTCGTCTCGTCTTCCCACCAAATAATAGAAAAGTATCGATAAAGACTGGGATCGTTAAGAAGTCTCATAAATAGTATCGATATCAATAAAAAAAATAACAATCCCCCTCCTTACCCTCAGGTGGTGGTGACCAACACAGTCCCCCATGAAGTGCAGAAGCTACAGTGTCCCAAAATCAAGACTGTGGATGTCAGCATGATATTGGCTGAGGCCATCCGCCGCATCCATAACGGAGAGTCCATGGCCTACTTGTTCCGCAACATCACCGTGGACGACTAAATGGTGTCCGAGAGGGTGAGCTGGGTGTGATAGGGACTGAAGGCAGGTGCACGTTTTCCCTCAGCTTTAAAAACATGCAAATGCCATGTTCCACACATGGCCATGTGTTGTGTACATCAGGATTAAATGTATCCTAATTCATTGAAAGAAGTTTAAATGGTAAGAATTACCCTATGTTATTTATCAAAAGGTGTAAAAAAAAAAAAAGAAGGTATTTCTTTGGTTAAGTTAATAATGCATCTTGTTCTTGTTGAGAAAAGCAAACGAGTGACTTTCACCTTTGATGCATTCAGTCATGATTTTGAAGCCTCTCCTTCCGATCGATTCCAGCTTCCTCATACATCTAATGACTGAGCTTCAACTGCAAAAGAGAAGAGAAATATTTCTCCAGTAACAGGACTTTGTGTTTTATCAACCATTTCCCAGACACTCACACTGGCTGGCCCTCATGGTCACGGCTGCTCATCACTGTGATGTTTTCGCATGTAATGGGATGTGTTGGTTCCAACCACATAGACAACACTGGACAAGCTCTTGCTTATTGGTGCCCAAAACTATATTTGTATGCAGCTTTTTTTGCACCATTTGTGGGAATGTTTGGAAGTTCAGTAAAATGTCCTATGTGACACAATACATTTCTCAACATACTGTATGTGGAAATGAATGGATCATCAATTCCATAAAAATCCAAAAGGACCATCTTTGTTGTAGCCAATTATCTACAAACCACGATTACTAAACATTACTGGCAGTTTTTCAAGCAGAGCAAAGGTTTTCCTTAAGTATTTTGTTTGTGTTTTTCTAAGCAGTCAGTGGTTTTTCTTTTTATTTCAGTTTCAGTCCTTTATTTCACCTGCTTAGTTTTCCTTTTTATCACTTTACAGTGTTAGGCTGCTTGTGTGGTGGACTTATGTGCTACTGTAACTATGTGTGGAAAACCTGATTCTCCCTGTTGGAGGGTTAGCAACAATAATCCAAGCAGCAGCCAAGTTCTCAATCTTCTTTTGCTAATTTTTGCCCCTGTAATTTAGAGTTTTGGACAGTATGGCTCATGTTTTTAGTGCTTTACAGCAGACAACGATAAAGTCTTGAAACCTGTGTGTGTACCAGCACTTTAATGTACAAGATAAGTGGAATTGAATTTGAATTGATTTATGCTTTAGGTGCATCACTTTAAAAACAACAAAATTCACTATGGTGAGCTACTTGAGTGTTTTTTTTTTTTTTTTGTAGTAAAGTCAAAACGATGGCTGCTTGGAAAATAGGACGTGTGCACAAAAAAGGAAAATGGCTAGCAGTAGTGTAAAATGTGTTTTTTAGTAAATTGGCGAAACACCAGTGTGGTCTTGTTTGCGTGGTATTTCCCCATAAAGACTTGAACATACACACCTTTCTGTGCTCTGAGTACATTTCAAAGTGATGCTTGAGAGGAAATGAGTGTATTATTTCTATGCTGATTGAGCCTTTTGCTCAGGGAAATCTACTTAATAAGCCAATGCTTGCCAATATCTGTTCGTGTGTTTTTGATGGTTTGTTCCTGTTTCACATGTTTTACAAAAAGTCTTGTCTTCCCTACAGCAGTATGGTACGCCTTTTACTTTTTACCATTTGGCTTTGTTATGGATTCTGTATTTCTCCTCATGTGCTAATTAATGATTATTTGAGAGCTAGATTCACACGCTGGTGTTGTGTTGGCACAAAGTTGTCCGTATCAAATGCGGATGCTGGGCAGCCTCAAATTTGATCTGTCGTTAGTGTTTTTCATCATGTCTTCTCTATGTATTCGCTGTTCCCCTGACGTGTCTGTGATGTTGAATAAGTATAATTCAGACACTAACACCCTTCTGTCTAGCTCTACGGCGTTTGTCATTGTGTTTGAAAATAAAACGGTTGCCTCTGGCTGTGCCTTGTCTCTACTGAATAAGGAGCCATATTATTGTGCTTTGGTGAATGACTTTATGGGTACAAGACTTAGACAGTTTGTTACTTTTATTACAGTAAAGTCAAATTTTATTAGGCTTTAGTTTGGAATAGAGATCTTTTTCTTCAAAGTGTATCTTGAACCATTATCTCTGTAAAGAGAGTTTGCATTAACATGACAGAAAACAACATACATTTTAAATCTTTACACACTTAAGTGGATATGATGTACCGTATAATATGATCTAATTTCTTTCAAATATTTATTATGATTGGAATATTTAGGATTTCAGAAAGTTTCATACTTCAATGTTCCATTTCAGTGCAGAAAAGTTAGCTTCTTGGTTACATTATAGACGTTGGTGGTCTGCAAATGCACATTTGCAAACCTTTTTGCAATCTTCATGCCGACTGATATCTACAGATAATTAATGAACATAGCTAAAATGGTAATTAGCAGATTAAAAGGTAATACAAAAATGAAAAAAAAACTATCGGTGTATGAGAAGGCCTACCTTTGAACGTGCAGTACTACAGTAAATCTTGTCGTAAACCAAAACGCCTGATGTAGTCACAGTCGGAGATCCTGTACTTTTTCAAAACTTCTCAGGTATCTATACAACACTAAGGAGCTTTGACCAAGTCTAGGAGCACAGACAAACCCAGAAACACTCATCATTTATGGAAGAAATTAAAAACATTTGGCTTCAGTCCCTCTCTGAACCTACTTTGTTGACTACGTTTCTTATTTACAGTACATGTGAGAGTTATTTGAATGGATTACATTTCCTAAAGCCTGTCTGTTCACTACGACCTGGATGAAAAAAAGTTGAGTTCGCACCTGAACTTTAAAAAGAACGATCTGCCTCTCCACGTCCGTCCGTGTGCCGTAAAGGCCAATCTGTGTGCCGCTGTGGACCAGCTGAAGACGGCAGTGAGTTTAAACAGGACACAAAGAGGAACCAGAGATCTGATAATCGCAGTTCACTTCCCTGTCTGATTCTATGGAAACAATACACCTTGTATGTGAACATTTTTGGAAAGAGGAAGCATACCTTTTTCTCTCCGTTCCCTCTCTGGGACTGTGTGGCTTTTTAACAGTCGAGAAACGTTATCGGCACATGATGAAGTGCTCTTAGAGAATATCGAATGTCAATAACAAATGAATATGAGGTATACATCCAAGTGCTTTTTCAGTAGCCAATTTGACTGTCAGTTACTGCAGTTGCATAGCCTGTTTATTTTTTTACTTAAAGTTATTTTAATGTATTGTAGCATTCATTGGAGACGGAAGTTGCTTGGCATTTACAGGGTTTTTCGTTCACTTATAATCTCATTTGACATTGTTTGAAAAGATCTGCTTCCTCATATTGACCTACAGAGAGCATTCAT
Organism: Sander vitreus; assembly: GCF_031162955.1. Classification (NCBI taxonomy): domain Eukaryota; kingdom Metazoa; phylum Chordata; class Actinopteri; order Perciformes; family Percidae; genus Sander; species Sander vitreus. The sequence goes on along the minus strand of NC_135869.1, from coordinate 22,767,743 downwards.
CTAATTGCTGCATTGTTTGTAAGAATGACCACCAGAGGGCAATACAACACAGAACAGACAGATCATGGAAGTGTGTGTGTGTGTGTGTGTGTGTGTGTGTGTGTGCGCGTGTGCTAGACCAACGCAATAAATCCAAAATTTAGTTTATTTCACCAGGATAACCCACTCAGTATAATTGCCCCTTTCCAGGGATTTTTTTATACATTGGAATCAACACCATTTTAAATACAGACATGATCAACTGATACAGCACTTTTTTTTTTAATCTCCTTTTTTTAAAACTTACATTTCTGGTCAGACCGGCACTGTTCTCAAGAAAAGAAGTTCTGTCGACACAATGCGGCTTGGAGTAGAATTCCAGTCATTTAATATGCCACTTAACTATTTAATACCTCCATATGCTATGACAGAATTACTTACAGTTATACAATTGACAGTACAAAACTATTTTAAAGTCCTTAGATCTAAACTGTCCATGTAATTTTACTTTCATTGTATTTCAGTTTGGGCTGTGAAAACTTACTCCAACACATTCCTTAATAACTTCACAATGTCTATATGCCTTTCACACACACCTCCTTTTTGTCTGCTCTGTCATGTCAAGGGAGTCCTATCAGGAAAAAATATCCTCCAAACTTAACGTGTAGAGTGGATGAGATAAGCGTCAATGTGACTGGAAGCAGGCTGTTTTATTTATCTTGAAATGAGCACTGAATAAGAATATCAAAAACAAGGCAAACTTCCATTAAAAAAAATACTTTATTAGTCAAACAAAAACAGAGAAAAACCATTAAGTATATACTTCAAAATTTCAGAGTTGCAGGACAGGCTTCACAATAATTCACAACATATTTGATGTGTTTCTATCAAAAATATAAGCTGTTCTTCTGTTATTCACTTCGTAAAGCTATCTTAGGTAAACGCACTTTTGCATGAATACCAGTAACTTTAGAGTTATTGCACTTTTTTAACACCAGTAACACACAAACTTAAAAAATGAAACCTCACATATATATTTGAGTGAAAACAAAGCCTATGATACATTTTCAGTTTCTTTATTTTTTTTTTTCACTGTTACACAAACAATTGTTCAACCACATTCTTTCATGTCTTTAAAGTGCTCATATTATGCTAATTTTCAGGTTCATAATTGTATTTAGAGGTTGTACCAAAATAGGGTTATGTGGTTTAATTTTCAGAAAACACCATATATTTGTTGTACTGCACATTGCTGCAGCTCCTCTTTTCAACCTGTGTGTTGAGCTCTCTGTTTTAGCTACAGAGTGAGACATCTCACATCTGTTCCATCTTAAGTAAGGACTACTAGCCAGTCAGTTGCAGAGTATGAGGGAGTGCCACGCTAGCAGCTAGGTGAGCATTATAACGTGTGTTACAAAGTGACGCACGTTCGTCACGAAGCAAAGGCTGGACTACAGTAGAGCTGTTTGGAGCAGTTTGTGAACAGTATTTTCTGTTGGATATGGGTGGACTTTGGGCTTTTTCACTTTGGAAACCTATAACATGCACACAAAAATTATATAACCCAATACAGGAAAGGGGAAAAGCAAAAAAGCATAATATGAGTACTTTAAGGTGGTATCTGTTTTCATGGTTACATGGTCCATCCTCATTCTTGCATCTCTGTGCCTCCATTGTTGTCGAGGGGATAGATGCCATGCTTTCCAGCCTGTCCGTCCCCACCAACAAAGCCCTTTCAGGCTCTTTTGGGCAGTTTTCTCTCGACCTCCCTAGCCGTTGTTGCCCTCCGAGCAGCTCCACATCATTATGAGACGAGGCAGCTCTTGGTCTTGTTCAGAGGAGGTCGCTTGTTGCTCTCCTTGGGGAAGGTTTCCCGTCTCCGGCACAGCGCTGGACTCAGCCGACTGGGCAGGTTGGCCTGCTGGAGCAGCTCTTTGAAAGCCTCCAGCACGTTGACGTTGTCTTTGGCAGAGGACTCCACAAAGCTGTGGTTCCAGTCCAGCTCCATCGTGGACAGCACATCCTTGCTGGACACCTGGCGCTCGTTTTGACGGTCTGTCTTGTTGCCTATCACCACAATAGGCGTGTACTTGTCCTCTTTGACTTCCAGGATCTCCTCTCGCAGACTCTTGATTGCCTCCAGGGATTGTAGGTCATCCACGGCGTAGACCAGGGCAAAGGCATCGCTGCTCTGGATGGAGAGCTTCCGCATGGCAGGAAAGGAGTAGCTGCCACTGGTGTCCATGATGCTGATGGTGACTTTGACACCCGCCACCTCGTACTCTTTCCTGTGGAGCTCCTCCACTGTTCGCCGGTGCTTGGGCTCAAAAGTGTCTTTGAGGAAGCGTTGGATGAGGGCTGTCTTCCCCACTCCTGCTGCTCCCAAAAACACCAGACGCACCTCCGTCTTCTCCTTCACTTCAAAAGACATGATGAGTTTCTGTTGCTCTTTTTTTCCCTCTAAAACACTGCTTGAAAGAATCTCTGCTCCTTTGCCTGTGGATCCTGAAAACTGTTTAGATGTCAGTGATGGAGCTGGATGTAGTTCTGTTGAAGGGGATGATGATGATAACAGATGCATGCGAGTGTGCTGGTCCAAGCTGTATTAATGTTCACACAGCACCAGCCCCCTTTCTGCTCCTTGGCCAATCTGGAGAGGGCAGTGTCTCCCTCTCCCTGAGCGTGCGGCAGCCAATCACAAACACTCATGCAAATGAAGAAGAGTGAGACAAAAAAAAAAAACAGGGTAAAGGAAGTGATTTTACTTAAAAGTTTCTTTGTGTGCAATGCAGAACATATTTCCAGCAGAGTCGTGGTTAGTTTCCGACTGCTGCTTCAAGCCTGATCAGAGATGGTGCAGTCTGTGTTCAATACTGTCTGTGTCATAAATCAATCATCATGAACAACTCATCTCACACTTTTTTTTTTTAATCGATGATGTATTTATTGCTTGTAAATCACAGACGAGAGTTGCAGTCGTTAATTAAATGTGCAGATGCAATGTCATTTGATCCCCTTGAGACGGTTTTATTATGGCTCCGCGCCAGAGACAGCCGTGGCCGGAGGCATTATATTTGACGGGTTGTCCGTCCGCCCATCGACCCCCCCCACCCGGTCAACGCGCTATTTTCAGGAACGCCTTAAGGAAATTCTGCAAATTTGGCACAGATGTCCACTCAAGGTTGAACTGATTAGAATTTGGTGGCCAAACACCGTGACCTCACATAACACATTTTTGGCCATAACTCAAGAATTCCTACGCTAATTATGACAAATTTGACACAAATGTCTAATAGGATAAAATGATGAAGTGATGATGATTTTATATTTAAAAGGTCAACTTCACTGTGACATCACAACGTTCCTGCGAAAACAATTTTATGGCCATTATTCAACGATATAACTGAGGAACACAAGACGTGGTCAGATACTGAGTTGGTGACGCTAATCTTGTATTTGCGATGATGGTATAGATCTTCTGTGCTGCCGAGCTGAAGATGTGTGTGAAGCATCCGTGTTTTAGTATTTGTAGCTTCTTTGCTGCAACATCCATATTTGAAGCACTGTCTGTCGTCATGGCTACAACTGAGTGTTCTGTCAGAATCAGCTTTATTGACCCTCTCGCTCTTTCTGTCAGTCAACTTCCACACTAGACATACAGTACAGCACAAGAACAACAAAGCTTAACGAAGTCAAGTCAAATCAATTATATTTATATATCCCTATATCACAAATCAAAAACTTGCAAATGTTGAGTGTTTGGTGTATTGTTTATTTGTTGTTGTGTTGTATGAATGTTATGTATATGTTTGTTTTGTAGTACCTTTGTAGTATGTTTCTTAGTGCTGTCAGTTCAACGCGTTATAAACGGCGTTAACGCAAACCCATTTTAACGGCGTCAAATTTTTTTTAGCGCGAGATTAACGTTCTTTTTGGCCTAGCAAACTTTGTAGTTTTTTTTCACATGCTGTTGCAACAACTAGTAATGTTAGAAAAACTACAACACCACACCGGATCCAGCTAGACCGGAAACAAAACAACAGGCACGCCGCACACACTTGTTTGGGCTTGCGAGCCGGCCAAAGAGTAGTAGGCTAACGTTACGTTTTGAGTGGATGGCGAGCGCGAGATGCCGAAATGGATGCCAATAAGATTCTTAATGGAAAGTTTACTTTTAAAAAGTTGCCAAATGGTTCCATTGACAAGACCAAAGTGATCTGTGTGTTTTGTCGTTGTGAACTGAGCTGTCATCGCAGCACGTCCAGTCTGAAATATCAGTTGATGGCCAAGCACACAGCTGATGCCAATTCTCCGCCCCCCTCGTCAAAGCCAGGTGACAATGGATGACTTCAGACAGAAGCACATACCACAACTAAGAACAAACTTAGCAAGCCGATCCACTTTTCCATGTTGGTAAGAGCATTAAAATGAGAAAAAATAATGGGACAAAAAGAAATCAAGGGACATTTAGAATAGAGCATGGATAGAATGCGATTAATTGCGAGTTAACTATGACATTAATGTGATTAATCGCGATTAAATATTTTAATCGTTTGACAGTACTAATGTTTTTATATGTTGTTCTTTTCATGTACCGTGAGTATGAATGTTATGGATGTATGTTTTCCAGTTTATGTCATATTCTCATGAAATAGTAGAGACCCCAGGAAGAGTAGCATCTGTTTAAAACAGACAGAAGCTAATGGGGATCTTAACAAACAAACAAACAAACAAACAAACATCTTCTCTCCTTAGACCCTCGACTCAGATGAGGAACACCTCCCAGGCTTTGATCTTGTCCTTCATTCTTGTATCTGCAGCGAGCTGCCATTCTGCCACCGCTCATTGTAGAGACGGTCACAAGGGTTATCCAAAGATGGCTTTGATTTTGTCCCTTGTCCTTCGTTTCGCCACTGCCTCAACATTGTCCAGTTCCGACCAGATCACCTGGCTTGCCTTTCTCAACAGCTTGTTGAGACTGACCTCCAAGCCTTGCCACCACCACGAAGAACAGAGCACTGGCTACTACAGACTGATAGAAGATCTGAAGGAGCCTGTTGCACACACTGAAGGATCTCCTCATGAAGAACAGTCTGCTCTGTCCTCCAGACCTTGCTACTTGTTTTGCTATTTGTGTATTTGCCTGTTGTGGTGTCTGAAGATTTACAGCTTTGACTTAAGGTTTGCCATATAAGGGAATTCCTATGAACTTTACCCTACTGTTGCTGAAACATTTGGAAACTGTTAACATTAGAAGGGGCCCCCTAAGACAGAAGATATTTTGTTGGAGCTATACCATGTATGGGGCCTTAAATGGTCAGTTCCCTACTCCAAGCATATAGTCACACCCCCACTTTAGGTTACACAATGCACAGAATATATACCATGTGTTAACCGCAGAACCTCAGAACGACTTATTGGAAGAATTCGAGTTGGTCGTCCTCCAAGCTCTCTGCAGGAGTTTGTAAAATTGATGCTGAATCTTTGATTGTAATAAACCTTTTCATAATCGAGATCAGTGTCAGCGGATTCCTCTTCATACAGCATCACAGCATTACTATTAAAGACCACACACTGTCCTGATCCTTTCTCTTGTGCTTCAGTTACTATTGGAACCTGACTCCTGCTACCGCTCCACTCCTGCCATCCACCGGACCAGACAACCACCACTGGACCTCACCACTAGCCGACCACTGAATTACTCTGACGGTACCACTCCTGCCCGGAACCCACCGGACCTGTTCGCCTCTCTGTAAACCTGGACTTGCTTTTCCCCCTTTCCGGAAACCTGAACTTGAATACTGAAGTACTTTGAATAAACCTGTTAACTCACACTCTGGCTCTGCGTTTATGTCTGCATTTGGGTTCTGCTCTCGATTCAAACGTAACAAGGGGGGGACACACAATATAGTCACTCTAAAGCACGGGTCTTCAAAAGGGGGTCCTCAGAGTTCCTGCAGGGCGGCCACCAAGTTTTTTTTCAAAAATGAAAACATCTTTACATGAATCTAACATATTATTAGCAAATATAAATCAGCCTATTAGGGGAAAAACCCCATTATTGATAGGCTAACTGGCCTACAGGTAAGGTAATCCCTAAGGCCATCTACAGATACAGTTCATCCTAAGGATTCACTGTGCCACATGTATGTTTAACATTAAAACATGATTTATTAAAATCATGCAAACAATTATTTTAATAGCTTAGTATTCTATTCACTAAAAAAGTACGTATAAAGGCTTTAGGTGCCCTACACGTTATTGTAGGCCCAGTTTAATATGCAACTTAATTAACATATGTAGTAGGTGGTCCCTGCTATGTCTCTTTTAGTTAGGGACAGATCTTGTGTTCCTGCACTCTTAACAAGCGTGTCACCGTTTTGTAACATGTTTGATGTAATTATTTTCATTACAATAGCCTAATTACAACCTCTTTCAATGTAACGTATAGTACACATTTGAGCAAATCGTCTACTGCGTCAAAATTATGTAACATTTAGAAAAGAAAGTGTGTTCAATATCGTCTTCATTATTGTGCTGCTGGAATTTAAATGTCAACTGTGGGGGAAGCTTCATGATCTGCATTCAATTCAGACAAAATTGTAAATTAACATAAAATTACAGTTATTATCATACTGAGAGCTCGCACATGCTCTCTGTGCTCAGACTTTGGCACTTGTTGCTATGATACCACCGAAGCCATTACCCGAGCTAAAAGGGATTCATGACCAGAAAATGTGCACCTTGTTAGTGCTATTATTCATTACTGAGTGTGTTCACTCTGAAGAATGGTAATTGCCAGTAATGGGGGGTACATTGACTAATTAGGCCAATAAGTGCATATTTCCTGTCACCATATTTCATTGGCCTAACACCCTGAGTATGTGATTTTGAAATATGGCCACGTTTTATTTTAGCTACCCACAAAAGTTGTTCTTGTACCTTGTGAAAATTATTCGAAGAACTGTAGATCGTGTCGATTTCTACACGCAAGTCCCTTTTGGCTTGTTTAGGTTAGATTGGACCAGGTCTATATTTAAACTGATTACATACCCGTGTGTGTGTGTACCTTTGTTCATTATTCTATTACAGATGTGTGTAAATCTTATTTTTCTGCTGAGAAGGCATATTTAGCAGGAATGCAGCAGAGACTCGTTTCTCTTTGAAAATAAATGTCTGCTCGAATCACAATTCAAGCACATCTCCGGATGTTACTGTTACGTGCTACATTTCATAAACTCCAGCAAGGGACTCTGAGATGTTATTAACTCTGGCCTTCTGGCCTTCTGCCCTCCCTGGAGACAACACTAAAACTAAAACGCAAGGCCCCTGACCAATTCAACTCCAATCTCTCAGGTTCTTCACATCATTAAACACAGGAGCAAGACAGGGCCAGCATGGGAGCCTATATGTTTCAATCGATTTATTTGTGACATGAAAACATGAACATGAAAGGTATAATCTCATTGAAATGTAATCCCATCAATTCCTTCGGAACACAACATGTGCTGTCTATCATGGCGCTGGGCAGCTATACAGTAGAGTTGGTTTTTAGAGCTTTTGCTGTTGCTGAAAACTAGGTTGATGAGAGCTGTGAGACTCAACCAAAAACATCAACGTTGCAGGGTCGTAAAACCAAAACAATACGCTGAAAGACACTAAAATGCAGAGGGAAACTACTACTAATTATCTGTAGAATCTTCACTAAGGATGACCCCTTTAACATGACACATAAACACACACACAACACAAACACACAAATAACTAAATGTGAAAAAGTCTAAAAAGGGCCTAATGACGTCACCACTTTTGCTGAGTTACATTTATTTTAAGCCACATTAAGCATGTTACCATTTATTGTCAATGATTTTCATCAGACAACATTAATCTATTGTTAATGTATTCATTTCTTAAAATTTTTAGGCATGCTAGCGGATTACCCTTACGGCTTAACCGATTGGATGGTGAAACGTAATGGATGTGAAAATGTGCGTCATGTCTTAGTTCAAAGTTCAAAGTAGTATGTTCTAAGCTGGGCTACTTGAGTTTTGGTGACAATGGCTTTGCCTAGACATTCTCAACCCTATTGAGCACCATCGTCAGGTAAAAAAAATTTCATTGGTCCTCTACCTTGAGTTAAGCGCTAATTAGCAAATGTTAGCATGCTAAACTGAGATGCTGAACATGGTAAACATTATAGCTGCTAAACGTCAGTCATTGTGAGCATGTTAGCATGTTAGCTCAAAGCAGCGGTGTGTCAAAGTACAGCGTCAGAGAACCGCAAACATGGCTAGTTTTGTTCTTAAATACATGCTGTTTTTTTCCCCTCCACATTTCTCTCTCGCTATATTGAAGTTGCTTGAAATTATAGCAGTTGAGAGTTTTTCCAAGCTGCTGGTCAACCTCACTGGCTCAGAGATGTTAGTCTGTTATAATGACTGGTTTATGAGGTACAAATTGTTCTCAGAGCACAAGGTTTTTCTTTTGGGCACGGAGAGAGAGGGAAACACTCTCTCAGGACCGGGTGCTCTGTTGATCAAGTATCATTTGTGAACACTGCTTACCAGTGTCCAATTAAAGAAGAATTAGGAAAGAAAAGAAGGATGTTTATTTTGTCTACCTGCGGTTTGTTCTAGCATGCAGTGTCCTTAGAAAAACACCAAAGTGGAGGAGGAGATAATACCTGATGACATTTACCTAAGTTACACAACAGTATGTGATAAGCCAATAATAAAGTTGGACGACATCTGATAATAAAGTGCAGTAGCTGGATGAGAAAGGCATGTATCATATTGCAGTTAGTGTTGTTTTTGTTTCTGTGTGTGTGTGTGTGTGTGTGTGTGTGTGTGTGTGTGTGTGTGTGTGTGTGTGCGTGTGTGTGTGCGTGCGGGTGTGTGCGTACGTAAATGCGTGCATGTGTGTGTTTATTCAGCAGGGTGTGTTGGCTCCTGACAATTGCTAATATGGGCATGCAAGTCCCACATAAACTTCTCTTCGTCTTGTATGGCATAAATAAACACAGATGTACCATAGGCTGATCCAGAAACCCTGCACCATGGTTTAAAGTCATTTGATCTTTACCACTGAGCTAAGTGGGCAATTTAAGGACTCCAGTGGAGGGTATGATGAAGTCTGAACAGACACGCAAGCTGCTCACTTTGTTTGCCAATGGATTAAAGGCGAGGTCAATTGCTTCAGTAGGAAAGCAGAAAAGAGTACAGTTTGATCTTATTTACTTTTATATACACAACAGAGTTTTATTGGCTGATTAGTACACCAAATGTCAAACATGTACATTTGAGAAGCTGAAACGGTTCCTTCCAGAAGGGTTTCAGGCTAAATAAGCTTGACTTTGATGGATTCACTCATTCATTTTTGGGGGGTTGAACAGTTACAGTAACATTGCCTGATATAGAGTAACACCGAGGTCTGGTTCTGCAGACTGCTCCATCATCTGTCACATGGCGCACAAGAAACAGCATGACACGTACATAATGGTAATAATAATATTTTTTGATGGATTCTTCCCCATTAAGACTGCAGCAATTGGAATTACTTTTTAAATGAAAAGTCAGAACTTACAACCGCTGCTTTACTGTCCCAATGATCGACTTTGGCAGCTTTTAGCAAAGTGTGGCTATAAATTGGGTTTGTGTTGTACTAGGGTTTTTTAAGTTATGGAAGGAAGACAGCTTGATATATAGTATCTGTTGCTGTCTGTCCACAAAGAGGTTTATGCAAATGCTGAGAATTGGTGACAATACATTTTGTTTCTTAATCAAGCCCATCTCATACTGTAAATTACAGACAACTCTTCATTTGTGTGTTGACAACAAGTACAGACCACAAAAGTCCACTAACACAGGACCACTAATTTCCCTTAATCCATCCTTTTCATTCAGTGGCTTTGTGAATTTGCGTTCATGCAGGTCGCTCCCCTGATTTGGCTACAGGTCCTCTGACATTGTCCTTTGGCTCTGGAACATCGTGTCCTGGATAATGAGAGGTGTGGTGGTAGTGGTGGGGGCAGGAACAACATGGAGAGAATTTTGTCATTACACCTCGCTGCTGTAGATGGTGTTCTCTCTGTTTGAGGAAGCAATTAGTGGAGTGGATTGTAGAGAGTTTGTTCTAAATGGAGATATTAACCATTAGGGAATACACACCAGGGATTTAACACATTTATGTAATTTATACATCATCATATATGTCTTCATGCTCTAGGAATTGAATCAACAGCAATCAATAGAGCCTAGTTTCCTTCATCTTTCCTTTTCTGGGTCAGCAAATATGTGAAAAGACAAGTCTGGCAGCTTCTTTTCTGTGTCAAGTTTAATGATGTTTGAAGAAGAGTCTCTGTGTGCATTAGGGGTCTGCAGCGCTGACTGGTCATTAGAGAAGCCCAGAGACACACATACAGACACGTATTCAATCAGAACTTCCTACGATGAAGCTAAAAAACATTTTGGACCGGGTGTTTGAGTACTTTGTTATGCAACCTGCGGCCTTGAAGAGGGGAGGGCGGATGGGGAAGAGGTGTGGGAAACAAGCAGGTATTGATTTTGGGTTTGAGTGAAATGTCAGGAAGGTATGATGTAACTTTCATTGTCATCTTAAAGGTAACTGGGCTAGGGTGCCCAGATAGCTCAGTTGGTAGAGCGGGCGCCCGTATATAGAGGCTTACTCCTTGACGCAGCGGGCCCGCGTTCGACTCCAATGTGCGGCCCTTTGCTGCGTGTCATTCCCCCCTCTCTCTCCCCTTTCATGTCTTCAGCTGTCCTGTCAATTAAAGGCCTAAAATGCCCAAAAAAGTATAATAAAAAAAAAAAAGTTAACTGGGCTGAGCCCTCTGTTGTGTTTTGACTGGAGTTATTTCACAGGAAGGAGCTCTTGCCTTTGAGAGGGGAATATGCTTCACTAACTAATGATTAACTGTGCTGTATGTAATTTTTTGTAATTTGTAATTTAGTTTTTGGACTTGATTTGCAAATGAATGAATAAAACGTCGAAAAAAAGAAAGAACTGAGAGTGGTATTGATCTTCTCATCTAAATCTAAAAAAGAAAGTAAATAAGCCTAAAAAAGAAAAGGGAAGGTATGATTTACAGTATTATTTCCCCTCTGTATTCTCTGCATTTGTTATTTTACAGTCACTGTACATGTGATATATAAGTCATTTTTATCTCAAAGAAAGCTTAATTTAGAGCTAATTTAGAGCTATGTATTTAAAACATTTACAGCTTGGATACTTGAAATAACCAAAAGTGTGTTTGGCACACCAACGACACACTGGGCAGGGCACCACACTTGATTGCAATCTGTGCCACGGGACCAAGTTCACACAAATAGAGCCCTAAAAGAGCTTCCCACATTCTCAAACACCATTGCAGACGTTATGTGCCCCTCTCTGTGCTCATTACTTCAAGAATGAGAGTTCCCAAGTCCACTTTAAGTTGTTGTCCAAAGCATCAGGGAGCAGTCTGCAGCAAACATCTTAATTTGATCAGTGGTTTACTGGTTTCTATTTGCAGGCTCTGTTATTTTGTGCTTTTAGTTGCCTTGGTGAAAGGTATTATGTATGGAGGAGTTGCTATATTAAACTTATAAAATGAGACGAGGGTGGCTTCTCTGCACCTCAATGACACCTCCAGCATCATTATCTTTTTTAAATCAATGTTATTACTGTTTAGCCGAGCACTGCTAGCTCTTCCCCAATGATCTTCCCCATTATGATGCTACTTTTGAGTCTTAGAGACGGTGACCCAAAGGTCAGCAAATATAACTGGAAAATTGTAGTTGTATTTTCAGAATATCATATCAGAGTGACTCCAATGTGAAACTGGGCAATTATATTCATAGACTGCATTGATTTTGTTCTTCAGGAAACCTTCCATTCCTTTGTTGCTGCTTATATTAATTGCTGTTTTTTTTCCTTCTTTTACTTGGCCCAATTTTGCATTTCAAACCATTACACTACATTTTCCACAAGTTTACAGAGAAACTTTTTGCCCTTTCATATTGCTTAATAGTATTGCTGTTTTAGTGCTCGCTGCAGAGACTATTGCTGGGTTGTGTCAGGTTTGTGTGGAGTATGTGGAGGAGGTGTTACTGCCTTCCTAGTTCCAAGCGAGTGAGGCTTTTTAGTTTCCAAGTAACAAATGTGTTACTGTGACAAAACCAGGCAAACATCCTCATGTAAGCTACTCCTCTGCACATTTAGTAATGAAGGGATGTTGATTTGGCTGCCTAACCCAGCAACAGTCTTCCTATATCTTTATAGTACAGTATTATAAGTTAAAATGTTTTTTTGTTGTGACAAAACATGGTTTGAAAACGTACTATTAGAGGAGTATTGCAGAGGTTAGGCTTATTCTTTAAAGCTCATTTTTTTCAAACAGCATGTTTCACTTTTATAAGAGAAAAGGATTTGAGGATGAAGGATTGATATGAATTAATGAAAGTTGCTGGTATGTACTTCCCCGACTGCAGTTTGTCCTGCTCTTTATTTATAATATATAATATAGCATATCGTATATAATAGATCCATGACAGTGGATGTTTCAGTCCTGACCAGATATGTTTGTAATGTTACCTTTAATCCCACAGAGTAAATGCACTTTGCCAAGTACTGCTTTGTCTCTTTAGGTAGTTGCTAGTTTGCTTGGAATGCGTTTACAGCTTACAGTAGGTGGTATTTTTTTTTTGTTGTTGCATAGGATGGCGAAGGCATGACCCGCCCTACTCTGCCTCTAAATAACTGATAGTCTTACTCTAACCTTATCCAATCTCCCGCCTCATGCCTGAACCTAACCAACCCAACCAACAAAGGCAGCAAGAACCAGCCAATCAGCAGGGTTTAGCAAACTGACCTTTGTGAAAATCACAATATAGATCCTTGAATCAAAGCTGGACCACCAGTGGCCTTTACCACGAACTTCACGAGCACATCAAAAATGTATGTTGATTTATTCTGACGCATAATTAAGTCATATGGAAGCTCTGCTGCATGGCATACCAAGTAGTTATTTCTCTCTGCCTTTTGATGAGCCCCATCAGTCAAACAATAATGTCAAATTTAATTATTGAATTATTATATTATATTATATATATATATAATATAATTATATATAATTATATTGAATATTATTAGAATTAGAAACTTAAATGTCACTTGTAATTAAATTAAATTATGTCCAGAGGTCCAGGGGCTATTCAGTCTTGCATGTATTTTAAAATGAAAATATTTCTGGAAAATCCACATCTTTAACCTTTCGTTTCAGTTTTATCTCTGTTAGTGGTCATGTAGGAAACAGCGTGAACAGCGCATGCAAATGAAATCAGCATATCATTTGCATAATATACTGCAAGGAAGAAAAGGGGAGAGATCAACATCTGCTGCTGTGACATACAGATGACCTACCCCTGACTGTTTGTGTTGTGAGCTTATCAGTACGGTGGCCGACAGGGGCAAACGCCCTGCAACTTAAGAAAACACACACAAATAGACAAAACACAAGCAAATTAAGAAAACAACTTCATTCATTTGACAACACGTGCAGCATTCAGCAAACGCGCTGCAAATAAAAAACGATGCAAAAAGAAAAGCACGCAAACTCCGAAAAAAGAAGCGATGCAAAAAGAAAAACAACTTCATTAATTTGACAACACATGCGCAGCATTCAGCAAACGCACTGCAAATGCACAAACACAACCAAATACATAAACGTGCTGCAAATATGAAACAATGCAAAAAGAAAAGCACACAAACCCATTGAGTATCACCTGTGACCTGAGCCGAGACACACCCACCAAACCAGAGAAAACATATCTCAAACATAGACTTAATATTGCTATGCAGTTGCTCTCTCTCTCTCTCTCTCTCTCTCTCTCTCTCTCTCTCTCTCTCTCTCTCTCTCTCTCTCTCTCCCCATGGGGTCAAAAATCCAGCTGTTCCACTAGCTGCTCCCTCTAGAGGTCTGGAGAACTTCCGTTGTGTAATCTGGATGCTGTGTTTTTTTGTTGCATTTGTTTTCTGGGTTTGTGTGCTTTTCTTTTTGCATTGTTTCATATTTGCAGCGCATTTATGTATTTGGTTGTGTTGTGTGTATTTGCAGCGTGTTTATCTATTTGATTGTGTCGTGTGCATTTGCAGCGCGTTTGCAGAATGCTGCGCATGTGTTGTCAAATTAATGAAATTGTTTCGCTTCTTTTTTCGGGGTTTGCATGTTTTTCTTTCAAAATGTTGCCTGGACACTGAAAGCTATACGTTTGTATGTGTTTTAGGGGGGCATACGTGCAGGTTTGTGTGTAGTAGCACCAGGGATGTGCACAGGCAGGGGCTAAAAAAGGGCACTTCTTATAATTATTTATTTAAAAAAACATGTTTGTTTGTTTAAACGTTAACAACACTAACACAACTCTGACTTCCTTACCATTTTATTTTAATTGGGACTCAACATAGTCATTCCCCGACCGGATATTTAGATTTTTTATTCAATAAATAAATTACTTTGACAGGAAAGCTGTGCGCAAACAGGAATATATAGTATATATATATGGAGGATTTATTAGGACTATGGTTAACTGCTCCTCAGATCTCTGCAGGGTAAATCCAGACAGCCAGCTATCTATCTGTCCAATCAGAGTTTTCTGTTGCACGACTAAAACAACTTATGAACGTACACACGTTCCACCAAAACAAGTTCCTTCCCGAGGCTGTTTTGCAGCAGCACCGGGGCTCTGTGCAGCGCTTAGTGCTGCCCATGATGATTGTGATTGGTTTACTGTAAAGAAATGCCAATAAACCAGAGCACGTTTTTCTCCCATCCTGGAACGCTGTGGGGGGGGGGGGACTAGCCAGAACCTCCTCAGCAGCGCTGTGGAGGAAGGTCTGAAAGCGAGACTACAAGGGTCTAAACAGGCATGGCTGCTGTTACAGGCTTTGGTACATCATGCTGCAGACCAACCAATGTCAATCACCACAAACACTTGTTGGACAAATCTACTGTGGTCACAAGGAAGATATAGTGCTGACAGCTTGACAGTCCAATATATATACACTTTGATACACTTTGAGATGGCACTGTTGTGATCCAAATTATTCAGTCACTGTCAACTGATGCAACATGCTACCTTAGGGAATCTTGAGTAATAAACCGCTTGGGGACATACTGAGATAACTGCATAGATGTCTGTTTTCAATTTCCAAGCTCATTCTGCTCTGTGCAAGATAAACATATGTGTTAATCTATTGTTTCGAAGGTCTTCTCCAAGGTTCACTCATTCTTTAAGCGCTGTAGATAACTTCAGGCATGCAACAACCTTGGTGAAATTTGCATCAGCGTGATTGAAGTGGAGAAAGTCACTGCCAATACATGTTTTTCTATCTTACTTTTTTTATTGTGAGCCATTGTTAAATAACAAAGAATGACTGAATGAAGTTCCACCACATTAGTGATTCTTCTTCGAATGCCACTGTGCTGTCACTGTTATTTACAGGAACAACAGCAACAATATCATTTTACACAATAAATTCATATGATTATTTATTTCATAATGTCTTTTTTTTATTTGTTAAATACACTGAACACTCTGGGGGTTCCACACAGAGATCTCCACTGTTTGTACACAAAGCTGACTGGGTTGAATCAGCAACGACCATAGAAATAATAATATTTCAGTTCAATGATGCAGAGCTCTCGCCCGATTTCCCAGTGTAATGTTAATAATGTGTAATGTTAGTGGGCTGCCAGCTGTAGACTGCAAACACAGAGGGAATCACACACACACCATCTCTAACTCTACACACACGCACGCGCGCATACACACACACACGCACACACACACACGTGCGCGCGCACACACACACACGCGCGCACACACACACACATGCACACACACACACACACACACACACACACACACACACACACACACATGCACTTACACACACACACACACACACACACACACACACACACACACACACACACACACACATGCACATTGCACTCTGTCTCCAAGCGGAAGTGTGAAAACTCTTGAGTGTCCTGAAGGGGCAGTTGGTTGGTTTCTGTGTGTGTGTGTTCCAATGAGCTGTATAAGGCTTTGTTTGACTGTGTAATGAAGCGAGATATTGGATAGTAATGTGATCAGCCATGTCTACCAAATAGAACGACTGTAGACTCCAGCGGACCCGGCGCACCTGGTTTTTCTCCGATGGTGTTCCTCACTTACTTGCAGTTTCCCCTTTCATTCATTGAAATATTTCAAATAAAGGGTGAGAACAGCATGGCAGTTGCAGAAGTTTTAAATATGCATTGTTTTAAGGAAAACAAAAGTAGGTCTATTATATTCCTCCTCAACAGACAGAGATTTACTGTAATGAAATGCAAATAACCTTCCTATCAATTTTTTTTTTTTTGAATGCACCAGTCATGACGCACCCATGAAGCCGTTTGATTAAAGTTTGCGGTTGAATGGCATCACAATGGTTTGATCCCTATGTTTAAGAACCTAACAAAAACTATTTTGTTCTTATTTGTCTTCTGTATCTTTGTCTTCACTGAATATGAAGTTTCACCTCAGTAGACCTTGAGATGAAATAAAGATTCAAATAATTTTCATAGATGTAGAATTGTCTGTTTGGGTTCTCATTATTTGTTAAGTTGGCAACATACGCTTCCTAGGGTCCACACCGATAATATAGACTACAGTTAACATATGTTTGTACTTATACACTATACAGTTAGAAATACTGTACAGTTACGGTCATCATTACACCAAACATAATAAAAACATGAGAGAGAACAATTGTCAGTAAAACATGAATTTCTTTTAATTTGCTCACCCACATTGCAAAGAAAGGTAAAGAACACCTAGTCTATATCCACGATGTTCCTCCTCCAGGATTGCTCCGTTGCCGCCGGAAATTCCGCCGTATGTCCTTCTTTTCGTCCGGATGTCCGTTACCTTACGATTTCTTTGTTAAATTTTAAACTCCTGTTGGTTACAGTTTTTTCCAACTGCTTACACACGTTTTCAAAACTATGTCTCCTTTTTTCAAAACTCTACACACAATTCCAAAACTGCACACACAAAATGCAAAATGCCTCACATCTCCTTCAAAATGAAACACTGCATTCAAAATACCATAAACACATCTCAAAATGAAGCATTTGCACACTTTTTTCACAATAGTACATTTTTGGATATACCATGTACACACTGTTGTTCTAAATCTAAAGCTCTTGTGTCTTTCATAGGCCTATATCTACATTTACAATGTTCTAGAGAGAAAGTAATCTGCTGAAAGTGGTTGAAAAGTGCACTGTAACAATGTAACAATGACACTTGATCTTAAGAGTGGATAGATGCCAGAACACTCCCACACACACCTGGCCAGTTTCCTTCTGTACGTGACTAACCGTTCAGCTATGTGAAACACCTCCTGTTTATACAGTAGGCAATCATGCAGAGCTAATCTAACACAATGACACAAATCCTCGTTCTTACAGTTTTTCTCAATTGCTAAAACACTAAACCCTATTGTCTGAACCAAATGCTCAGTTGCCTGAACCCACTGATTGAATCAATCACTCTTTTGGCAAAACCATAAGCACTTTTCACCTGTTTAGACACAACTTGCCAACACATTTTCATTGTGATGCACCCGTGCTGCATAATGGTGAGCACAGGTGACAAAAGTCAAACACAATTAAAGCACAGGTGTCACCACTTGAACACAACAACTCAAAATTGATCACACTTGTGGCTAATGATGTGAGGGAACATATACAGTAAGCCAGTTCAGAGAGCACTGGTTTGTGAGGCCCTACAATGGATAGAAATCTGAGAGGAAGAGTTCGTGTGAGAGGAGGTCGAGGTGGTCAGCGAAGACAAAGAACAGTAATATCTGATGAAATCAGAGCTACTGTGATTGACCATGTTCTTGTCCATGGTATGAGCATGAGGGAGGCTGGACAAAGGGTAGAACCAAACATCAGTAGATTCACTGTGTCCACCATAATCCGAAGATTTAGAGAAGAGAACAGGTAATTACCTTTTTTGACATTATAGTACAGTATGTAAATGTTGACAGCAATTACTGTATGACATACTATATACTGTACCACAGTATACTGTAAGTGTTCATCACTGTACCAGTGTACTGTAGTATTGTAATGGAAGGTTGGTCTAACTGTTTGTAGGCCTAGTATTCCATGTATATTTTTTGTAACTCCATGTTCTCTTTTTGTAGAATTGAAAGACTGCCACATGGGGGTGGGAGGACAGGTATGTTCTCCCCACACCAAGAGACCCTAATTGTTGATATGGTCCGTGAGAACAATGCCATTAAACTGAGTGAAATTCAGCAGAAGATCATTGAGGACCATGTCAATTTTGAGGGTATCAACAAGGGTCAGCCTCTCTACTGTTGATCGTGTCCTATACAGAGTGCCCTTTGATCGCAACTCAGACAGAGTCAAAGAGCAAAGATTCCAGTATGTACAGGTTGGCATATATCCAGACACATTCAATGTTGATTACTCTAAGTAGTGATTTACTGTAGTGGCCTAAATCACTTTTTCCGTATCACTTACAAAACTATATCTATTTCTACAGAGGGTTTTTCAACTGGATGCAATGGAAAGACCCCATGAATACATCTACATGGATGAAGCTGGGTTTAATCTCACCAAAAGGAGAAGGAGAGGCCATAATGTGATTGGCCATCGGGCCATTGTTGGTGTTCCTGGGCAGCGTGGTGGCAATGTCACATTATGTGCTGCCATCAGCAATCATGGGGTTGTCCACCATCATGCCAACCTGGGGTTGGCAGCTCCTCATTTCCCTCAATCACATGCGAGATGCTTGCATCCCATCTATGTTGTTGTTTGGGACAATGTGAGTTTTCACAGAGCCCTCCAGGTTAGAGAGTGGTTCAATATGAACCAAGGTTTTATCAATCTTTGCCTTCCACCGTACTCCCCTTTCCTAAACCCCATTGAGGAATTCTTCTCCTCATGGCGGTGGAAGGTATATGAACGCCAACCTTACACCAGGGTAAATCTCCTGCAAGCCATGGGACTTGCCTGTGGTGACATAGGTGTGGAGGCATGCCAAGCTTGGATACGGCATGCCAGGGGTTTTTTCCCACGTTGCCTGGCCAGACAAAATGTGGCCTGTGATGTGGATGAAGTCCTGTGGCCTGACCCAGTACGGAGAAATGATGCTGTGGCTGAGTAATGCACTTATTTGTATATTTTTGTACTTTATTTTTACATGGGCTTACTGTACACAAGTGGCAAATGCATAAGATTTCTGTTTGTTTTTACAAGTGCCACGTGTAAATGCACAAGATTTCTGTTTTGTCTTTTTGTACAAGTGCTAAATGCACAGGTTTTTTTGTTTTGCAACATGCATTTAGCCTACAGTGAACAATAAACATTTATTTCTCCAGCTTCATGTCCTGAGCATTGTGTTTTCTATTTTTCTACGTAGTGTTTAGTGACTGTTCAGTAGTGTTTTTAATTTTGATTGACTCGGGGCACGATTTGACAACATAGTTCAGTTTTGAGCACAGATTGAACTGTTTTGAGGTGAAAGTTTGGTTTTGCAAGAAGAGTCTGAGGTTTTGTGAATGTAGCTTGAAAATTGGGTTTTGTGTTCACAGTTTAGAGAAAAGGAAAGCAGCTTTCAAGAAATGTGTCTTAGCAATCGAGAAAAACTGTAAGAATCATGTGGTAGATCATGCCCTGTACTAACAGAAATGTAAAAATAGAAAATCATTTTTTCTACAGTAAAATGTACATGTATTTTTTTGTGAGAGTCATTCCACAGTGCAAATGGTGAGAGGACCTATGATCACATACCTCTCCTACATCAGTACAAATTATTCAGCTGCTATTAGCCTACCGATACTTCCAGTGGAAGTTTTGTAATGTTACAGTAAAACAGAAAATATTTATTGGGCAAAACATTACGTTTGTAAGAGTAGCACAGCGTTGTATACAATAGCATGAAACAAAACAAAAGTACAAACATATGTAAACCAAAGGTATCATTTTTAGAAAAAAGAATATGTGTGTGTGTGTGTGTTTGTGCGTGCTTGTATGTTGGGGCGGGTGAGGGGGGGGATTGTATGCACTTTGTGCAAAACAAAGTCTGATTGATTTGTAATGCTGAAATAGTCATTAGATAGTTGCATGCAGTATGGATGCCACTGTAAAGCCACTCAATCCATGGTTGATCACATGATGAATAAGTGTGGCCCTGATCTCATCAGAGATGGCTCTCCTTCTTCCTCTTCTTCCCTCCTCTTCCTTCTCCTCCTCCTCCACGTTGTTGTCCCCTGTCTGTCCCTCCTCCTCCCCTTGCTCTCTGTCTATTGTTGGCATCTATTGTTCAAAACAGGTAATCTGACCTTTGACCTATGTATAGGCCTATACTAAAGCAGTGATTGGTTAGTGTTCAGTTATGCCATAATGTGTTTGCACATGTGAGGAGTGCGTGTGTGCCCTGGTAAATAAGTTTAGCATTTTGATTGGTTGTGTTTAGAAAAGGAAAGCAAGTCACTTCCTGTTAGATTTTTGTGTCTTAGGTAGAGAATTGTGTGTAATGTTTTGAAAAAAGTGTTTTATGCAATTGAAAACTGAGTGAAAGGCTGAGAAATAGCTCATGGTTTTGGAGATTTGCTGTGTAATTTTGCACTTCACCTCTTCACCAGTTTTTTTTTTTGCACAAAATTGTGTGACATGAAAAGATTTTGTGTGTAATTTTGTGGTTAACTGCTCCTCAGATCTCCAGACAGCTAGCTAGACTATCTGTCCAACCTGAGTTTTCTGTTGCACGACTAAAACAACTTTTGAACGTACACATGTTCCACCAAAACAAGTTCCTTCGGGGTGGTGGATGGGTAAAACACAGGACTTTCACCCAAGAGACCGGGGACTGTGTCCCGCATGTCACGTTTCTTTTGTGTCCCGCGTGTCACGTTTCCTAAACTAAACTGTCGCTTTCTTCTTTTCTTAAACCCAACCCCGTTCTTCTTTTCCTAAACCCAACCGGTCGTTTTTTTCCTAAACCCAACCCCGTTCTTCTTTTCCTAAACCCAACCCGTCCGCTGTATAAAGTGGCGTGTATCTTTACGTCCCCTGTACACAGCGTAGACATACACGCGGATAGCTCAAAATGCGAAAGTGGGCGTGTATGTTTATGTCATGTTGAAAAGGCAGACACGTACCTTTACAGGCAGAGTAGTCTCACACCTATCTCCACAGCGCTGTGGAGTAAGGTGCCAGGGCTTAATTGGTTTGTTAAAGGTAAGAAGAAGACGATCCAACTTTCCTGGAACAGAGTTAACAGGGAGAAGCCCGCTATTCTGAGAATCCATTTCCACTCACACGACAATAAGGGTAATGGAGGAGCTGTGAACTCAGGTCTAGGTTCCCCTAGTCCTGTGACTCTTAACATGTCATCAAAACTTGCTACATGCACCTGTGAACCGCATGTAATGTGCATATGTACATCTAAAATTGAAAGAATAGGGGCACTGATTTGCCAATTCCCCACACAGTGAAACAATAGATAACAGAAAACCACTTGCGGCGTAGTGACTTTTTTTTTGTTTTTGTTTTTTTAAGTTCTCGTGCCGCCCTCCATGTGATATGAAAAAATGCCGCCCCGGGCAGCTGCCCGGTTCGCCCGTGCCAAAAACCTCCACTGGAAGTATCGGTAGGCTAATAGCAGCTGAATAATTTGTACTGATGTAGGAGAGGTATGTGATCATAGGTCCTTTCACCATTTGCACTGTGGAATGACTGTCACAAAAAAATACATGTACATTTTACTGTAGAAAAAATGATTTTCTATTGTTACATTTCTATTAGTACAGGGCATGATCTACCACATGATTCTTAAGAACGAGGATTTGTGTCATTGTGTTAGATTAGCTCTGCATGATTGCCTACTGTATAAACAGGAGGTGTTTCACATAGCTGCACGGTTAGTCACGTACAGAAGGAAACTGGCCAGGTGTGTGTGGGAGTGTTCTGGCATCTATCCACTCTTAAGATCAAGTGTCATGAAATAGAATTGAACAAAACACATAGGGTAATTGATTGAAGTAATTGCTTTTCTGGTCCACACATGATTAACCCAGTATGAGTTTGGCATCCCTGTTTGATGAGAAATTGGATTGCTCCTTGACTCAGAGTGCCTTTCAAAGCCAAGCATATCTAATTGCTGGTCTTTCAGAGGGACACATTCAATTTTCTGCACCAAAAGAAAAGAAATTAGAGAAAAGCCAATATGTTGTCTTTACGGAAGGCTTCAGTTCACCATGGCAACAGTGTTTTAATATAGTTGGGAGAACATCAACTCAATCCTGTTGTCTTTGCAGACCTGAAGGCTGAGGTATACAGCAAAGCTTGGAAACAGCTTGAGGATGTTCCACAGTCAGTGGAAATGGAAAATAATATATGCGTCTGTTTTTATGTTTCTGTTTGTGGATGGTATCGTTTTGCAAACACACGCCTACACATCATATAATTACCAGGAGATAAACAACATTCTCCACTTGAAAAAGGACAAACATTTGCATAAAAATATTACTGATTAGATTTTTTTTTTTCATTACAGTGGGTGAATATTAACTGTTCCTATTAAGCCAGTATTTTCTATACAACACTTTCTGTTCACAACATCTGAATATTGTTATTATGAAATGCAAAGTTCAACATTTATGAAAAACACAGTTTCTTGCTGAGAGTTGGATGAGAGAATTGATATCGCTCATGTTTGTACCATAAACATGCCAGCCCCTAGTTAGCATAGCTTAGCATAAAGACTGGAGACTGGGGGAAACAGCCTGGCTCATGTTCAAAGGTGACAAAATCCACTTTACCTCTAAAGCTCAACAATTAACTGTACACTCTTTTGTTTGTAAAAACTGTACAAAATCCACAGTGTAAAAACAACACGTTGTTTCAAGTCTTCAGGCTAAACTAAGCTTCATATTTACTGCACAGACATAAGAGTGGCATCAATCCGGAAACTCTCAGCAAGAAAGTATTCCTTTAAGGGTTGATAATGGTACTCCTAGTGCTAATAAATAAACTGCATACGTTTTCACATGCAGGCTTATATAGTATGTAGCAGTGAGTGCACCATTGACATACAGTATTAGGCCTGAATGATTATAGGTTATAGGTTTTGTTCTTTAACTCTGAGGGAACTGGCTCAAGCACTATTGATCTATAACCATTCCAATTATCAAGTCTCTCCTCTGTGTTGTGTCCTGAGAAACTAATCTGCAGTGTGTATCTGCACTCCGCAGGGTCTCCTGAGGTCATGTTATCTTGCCTCTTCTTCTACCACTGCTTGGTTTACCAACTCCAAGCCCCTGTGGATGGACATCTTTTGTCTTTCTGACTCTGTGAAGTAGCAGCAGGTTAGAGAATAGCATTTGCCTGTTTTACTTTCTTCAGTTTGAGCCTTCAAGTCAATCTGAAGTTTCTCTTAATGGCTTTGCTCCTGCTTGTGTCTACTGTGATGAAAACCACACATGAGAGGAAGTAATTGCGCAGTACAATACCTGCTCATGTCCTTGCTTGCTCTCTCGGCTAACTGACTGTTTATTATTTACCAAATCTTATGACGGTTATGTCTCTTCCTACCTGAATGCAAACTATTCACTGGGTGGTTGCAGAATTGAGGATGTTTTGCCTTTCATGCAAGAGACTTCATGAAAAAAAATGCATTGAAAACACAGTATGGTTTTCATCATCCACCTTAGCAAAACCTGGGTCTAATTTAAAACTTGCCCCACCGAGCAAATACATTATCAATAAAAATACTGAAGCTGAAATACAAAAGTACATTCAACAGGCTGTGAAACCTTTGTCCCGCCATACTGACCAACCCAAACTAGTTCAAAAAAGAACACCACACTAAAACAGAGCCAAATTGTGTTGTGTTTTTCGAGTCTGGCGACAAGTGGTACATTTACTCAAGTACTGTACTTAAGTACAAATGTCAGGTACTTGTACTTTACTTGAGTCTTTTCTTTTCATGCCACTTTCTACCTCTACTCCACAACATTAATCTGACAGCTGTAGTTACTAGTTACTTTACAAATTGAGATGTTTGCACACAAAACACATGTAGTTTATAAAATACGTTTTATTTTATTAATTAATTAATTAAACTACCCAAAAATATATAGGCTTATAAGTCTAGCTGATATTTTTAGCTTGACTTATAAGTCTTTAGTGTTTTAATAAACACTTAGTTGATTGACACAACTGTTTTGATTGTTTCCAGTTTCTAAAATGGGAGGATTTTTCTGCATTGGGTACTTCTACTTTTAATACTTAAGTATTAGTTTTAATACTAAGTACATTATCCTCAGGATACTTACAGACTTTTACTCAAGTGTCATTGTCAATGCAGGACTTTTACTTGTAACAGAGTAGTTTTTACAGTGTGGTATTAGTACTTTTAATTAAGTAAAGGATCTGACTACTTCTTCCACCACTGCTGGCGACACACTAAGGCAACACTTGCCTTAGTTGACCTGAAGGACTGCATACCTAAACATCTCTGATGGAGCCACGTTTGCAGGGAAGCGCAGTGAGGAGTGTACAGATGTCTAAACTTGCGTAACAAAACATCCTTTCACACCACAATAGAGCAAACACATTGGGTCGGAACAGCCAGCTTTAAAGGAACACTGTGTACAAATCCTAATAAAGAGAGGATATACGATTTGAATGAGGTGTAAAAGGTTGACATGACATATTCTCACAAAGCTTACCTCGATGAAATGCAGTACTTTTCAAACTTGTATGTAGCATAACTACAAAGCAGATATAAAAAAAATACTTAATACAAAATATCCACAGCATTTTGTCTAGACAAGATTTGCATCATCAGTTGCTGTGTTTCAAATTAGTTTCCACTTAAAAACAGATCTTAAAAACATCCGACAGAAAATAACAGTTGCTAAATGAAGGGATTTCATATTTGACCTTATCTCTAATCTATTCATTAAGATTGAATTGATTTAAAGATGTAATTTAATTTGTATTGCCCTTATTAGCTGGCATATTTCCTTCCCTTCAGTGTTTATTTATTTGCATTCAGAATATTGAATAGTGCTCTAATATGCAAGAGGTGTGTAAAATCAGTAAATCTGCATGTAATCATTCTTCTAACATGGGAAGACTGCCTCCTTCTGGCCCTCGACGGTTTAACAAAGTCATTTTCTGGTAAGTTAGAATAACACTACCGAAAACACAAGACTGGGCATTGAAGACAGAGATGCTGTATCTGCAAAGCAGAAGTTATCTCAAGACTATTTTTTTTTTTAGTAAAACTGTACATTGTTGAATAAGTCAAAGTCTTCTGACACAGCCCTCTCACAGTTCACGTTTATTAGTTATGAATGATAATAGTGAAGCAGTGAGTATCTGTAGAAAAGCTCTCCCTAATCAAGAAAGTGGGGAACTGTTAAAGATTTAAAGATTTACTAATCAATCAAATATTAACTGTGTTGCGTTGAAGCTATCTATTTATCTATCTATCTATTTATCTATCTATCTATCTATCTATCTATCTATCTATCTATCTATCTATCTATCTATCTATCTATCTATCTATCTATCTATCTATCTATCTATTTATCTATCTATCTGTATATCTATCTATCTATCTATCTATCTATCTATCTGTATATCTATCTATCTATCTATCTATCTATCTATCTATCTATCTATCTATCTATCTATCTATCTATCTATCTATCTATCTATCTAAATGCAAGAAATCAGATAGCATGTTGAAAACAAAAAAAGGTTTATACTCCTAACTGTTAATATATTTCCTGCCTCTAAAATGAGCTCCTTTTCATTTCTGTTTTCTTTAAAAAGAAAATCTTTTTTCCATACTTCAACTTTTCTATGAACACCTGAATTCTACCTGTTTCCTCTAAGTCATACATTTGACCATCATTATTTCCACCATTACACAGATCCACTGCAGGTTGACCATGCTTCCTGATGACCCGGTCTGTTTCTCAACCACAGGTAGCTGTTGACTCCAGAGAGGCTTCCTGGCAGAAGCTATCCACAGTGAGCATGTATATGGCTGGCTCAAGTTTCCTTTCTGTATATCTATTGTACTCGAGACATTGTACAGTCCAAGATGGTTCACCTCTTCACGTGTGCCAGCAGGGTCGGTTAAGTTAACATCTCCCTGGAACCAGAAGATGGTTCCACTGGGGTAAACTCCACTGAACCAGCACTCAGCATGAGACTCATTGATGGAGGAGTCAAAACTTCCAAGGCAGTCTGTAAAGATCAAGGTTTTTGTTTTTTTTAAGACAATAAGTAAAATATATTTATATATATTAAAACGTAACTTACCTTGTACTGTAACAACAGTTTTCTCAGACGGTGCGCCGAGATCAGACTGTAGTTTGCAGAGGTATGTTCCCTCGTCGACTGGCATCACGTTGAGGAGAGTCAGAGTGAGGCTGTGGTGGGGAGACTGGTCCGTGCTTTCACACAGAACCTCGGGGGAAGTTTGGCCTTCTGGATATTGACACAGACTTTTATTTTTAGCCAGCCAGATAAAATTGAAAATCTTCAACTGGCCTGATGGCTTGGCATCACATGTCAGTGTCACATTTTCCCCACACTGTGCCGCCACCTGGGAAATGGTCTGTAGCTCCACATGTCGACTGCCTGAATTATCAGAGAGAGGGATGTCTAGAGGTTAAAATACATAACACAGTCTGTTAAATGATTCCTGCAAATCACACATTTTTTATTATCATTTGTCATGCCAATGTCAACATTCAGGTCTCTTTTAAGTAGCCTAACTACTGTATATGGGGGTCACTAGAACAATATAATATATAGTATAGATAGATAGTGTAGTTATTTATTAAGTCTCTGGGTTACCGTTGATTTGGGGTAAAATAGTTTCATTTTTATCATTTTGGAAAATGCACTTAAGAGTGACACCAATCCAAGACTGGAAACAGGGGGGGACAGCCTGGTTATGTCCAATTGTAACAAAATCCACCCTAATAGCACCTCTAAAACTACTTGTTTTTTTAATTTGTACTTAAACCGTATAACGACAATAGAGAGGGTTTTGTGGCAGAACCATGCTAGCTGTTTCCAGTCTTTCTGCTAAGTTAAAGTTATGTAGCAACATATTTTCTGTACAAACGTGAGGGTGTTATCGGTCTTCTCATCTAACTCTTAGCAAGAAAGCCAGTTAGTGTGTTTCCTAAAATGTCAAATATTTCCTTTAAGTCACAAAATGAGGTTAAAGATAAAAAGTTTACTAGAAACACAAGAGAGACTGGCTGAAAAATGAATGAATGTTAGACCGTTACATCTGAAGGTCTTCTGTTTGCATCTTTGTCTTAAAGAGCTACAATTCAAAAACATGTACAATTACACAATGATGAGCACTTATTCTGTAAAATGCCCCTTCTAAACTGTAAAAAATGTAAATCAGTCTACAAAAAAATATTCTGATAAACGAGTCTTTTCATGCACAAAACAAAGCCTCACCAGCAATGCTGACTGCTGAAGTGAACCAGATGATGGAAACCCAGCCAAAAACATGCTGTGTCCTCGCATCAGAGGAGAAACTCATCACTTTGATCTGTATTAAAATCAATACATATATGTATGTATACAGTATATATCACATGAGATGAACCAGATACAAACCAAACAGAGACAGCTACTGTACAAAACAAGTTTGTATTTACTCACCAGGGACACCCACACAGCTAAGAAATATCATCCAGTGTAGATTAATATGATGCTATGAGGACTTATTGTGAGAAAGAACGTTCACTGAGTCCACCTTGGTCTTTTAGAATTTCAGGTGTCAGGTTTAAACATGCCCAGGGATGAATGACTGCTGAGGAACAAGAGTGAAACTTGTTTTCTCTGCTTCATTAAACCGCTCTTTAAAGAACGCTCAGGCACCTATACACTTATTTTTTCAAGCATACACTTTATTCTGGCTGAACATATGATTTTTCCATATTATTATCAAACATTTACCAATTTGATATGTTTAATACTTTATTAGTAACTTGAATTTAACCAGTTTTGTTCCCCTTTACTCCAAAGAGCAACTTTCACACATATTTAATCACCATGGAAACAATTCTGTGTTCCTTTATTTTTAAGGCCCAGAGGCTAGATTAATATATTTCAAAGGTTTTCTAGGTGTTTTAGTGTTGCAGTTTCCACCAGAATGTGTCCCTTGCCTATGCCAATGAGCAGTGTTTGTGCCATTTGATAGTAGTTCAATTTGACAGAGTGAGTTACTACATAATAAATGCATTGGATTTAACATAACTTTCACCGTCTACATTTTAAATAGGTCCCACCCACATTCTCCAGTGTGTGGAGAAGACAGGACTGGTTGAAAAAATAAAAGCAAGCAATCTGCTTGTATCAGCTAGAAGCTGGTGGCAAAGATACATGTCCAGACATCTCCACA
This sequence comes from Sander vitreus, assembly GCF_031162955.1. Taxonomy (NCBI): domain Eukaryota; kingdom Metazoa; phylum Chordata; class Actinopteri; order Perciformes; family Percidae; genus Sander; species Sander vitreus. The sequence goes on along the minus strand of NC_135869.1, from coordinate 22,739,226 downwards.
TACCTCAGTAAGTCTGTATGAAAAGGCAAGGCAAGCATGTAATGTTACTCTTCCTTATCAACTTCCATTAGTGAGGAACCTTTCTTAAATCAACTGAAGCCTCATTTACACCTGGTATTAAAATGTAATCTGTGTCTGGATACATTATCTCATATACAGTGTATATATATATATATACTCCCATTTAAATATGGTGTTTTTTGAAAATTAAACCATGTAAACCTATTCTGGTACAACCTCAAAATACAATTATGAACCTGAAAATGAGCATAATATGGGCACTTTAAAATCTGTTCGGATTGTCTCAATTATGCCCACAAAGCGATGCAGTGCGTCTCAATATGCAAATCAGTTAGGCAGGGCTGATGGACATGTCAAAAAGGCAGATAAGTATCCAGAAACAGTTCATATTTTAATGCCAGGTGTAAATGAGGGTTTATGTGTAATGACAGTTATGATACAGTTGTAGCCTTAGGCTAATAGACTATTAGACTGAAAACCGACTTAATTGTTCAGGTGTTGCCTCTGTTCTGCACATCCCCTGTTAAGTGTCCATTTTTTGACAGTGTTGTATCATTGCATTCACTTTTTTAGCAGCTCATTACCTGTAAATGCAGTACGGGATTTACATACACAAATATTAAGATATTTGCAGTGAGGTGCACGTATTCTGTCACATAGCTTTTATCAATACCTAGAGGGGAATTCTCTTTTTGGTGGAAGAAAAATTGGCAATAATAGGCAGATTAACTGCCAACAGTTTGACTGCGGCAGGCATGTAGGAACTCAGCCTCGAAATGCACTGGTAAACAACAGCCAAGAAGTACAGTCTAGTCTTTACATGCAAGCAGTAATTGGAGATGAGGAGCAACTGAAACCAGGCAGCAGGTGAGCACAAGGCGCTGAGGACGCCTAGTGGACAGGTGAGGAACGGCAGAGATGGAAAGAGGCGTTAAACACTTTGTTTAGGTTTAGTTTCTTAAGGGGGGTAAGAGCAGCTCTGAACCTGCAGGAAAGGTTTTCTTGATGTGTCAGGAACCTATCTGCACAGAACTAAAGAGCACTTTATCAGTCTTCAGAAGAACAAACACAGTTTAAGTGTTATAAGTGCTTTTCATTTGTTCTTTTAAAAAGTTCAGAGCTTCTGTTGAGTTTTAACTTCACAAGATACTATAATTAGTAGAATATAGTATTGTATAAATCCTATTAAGACACTGTTTGAGGCACAGATTCATATCTCCTTGTCTTATCTTTGAGAGTACACACCATCATTCCTCATTTAAAGCTTTGGTGCAGATGCTGCACACCCTAAGGTCTAACCATCCTATTGGATATGATCGAGGCTCCAGCTTCTCTCATCACTTGCCACTTTGCTTCTTGTAACAATAACCTGTACAGTGCTGTACTGCAGGGATGTACTGGGATGGCTGCTAATGCTGGAAAAGCATATCCTCAAATAAGAATGTAGTTACTTCTCCTCTGGGTACTTTAAATGTCTTCTTTTTATTTGCAATTTAATAAAAGATTTAGAAACAAGCGATAGTTGCCTCCTGTAATGCCATCATATTTAATACATGACTTTCTGCAACCTCTGTGCCATCCACATGATCAATACTTTCCTGAAAAACCTGTTGCATGCAATCTGATACATCTTATCTGCCCCCTGGTGGACTATATATGCACTGCAGGCAGTAGAGGCCCTTTAAATACCAAATCAAAGATGGCTGCCTTCATTTACCAACCTGCAGTTGTTTAGCATGGAACTCTTTGCTAATTTCTAAAAAGGTACGGTAAGAATAGCATTTATATTGTTACCAATACTTCAATATGAATATTTTCTGGATTGAGGCAACTTCTAATTGCTTTACATTTTGTAGCTACTTATTTTATAGTAAAACCGTGTTTAAAATGTAAGGTAAGGGTTAGGCTATGTATCAAATGTGTTAAAGCAGGCACCGCCGGCGATCTCGGCCGTTTTTATTCATTTTCATATTCATTTTTTTAAGCTAGCGCCAAGGTAGTAGTATGCCGTAAAACTACACTATTTGAAGAATCCATTGGTACCAACCATGCCATGCCAGCTTGACGAGAAGGGGGATAAATAATGCTCCATGCTAAAGTTTGTCAAGGAAAAAACTGGCATGTTCATTTTCAAAGGGGTCCCTTGACCCCCAATGAAAATGGGTTCTATGGGTACCTAAGGGTCTCCCCTTTACAAACATGGCCGCTATATGCTAATCCCATGCAGTTTGGTGAGGCAAAAATGGTGCATCGTTTTGCCCGACTGTATCATGTCTGATGATGTCAGTCCCTATAATAGCCATTTCATTGTCTTGAGACCATTTATTTAAGCTTGACTTCAGTGTATAAAAATGACCTGTTGGGACCTAGGATAATCACAGCCCCATGGAACTTTACAACCACAAACTAGAGACCTATAGGGCATTCAGAGGATGTATGACTTTCCTAATTAGTTTTTGTGTATTTTCAGATAGCAAAAAAGTACAGTGTAAGATGGTCTTAGAATGATTATGAATGGCAATTCATGTGACATAGAGCAGTTAGGAAAAGATGATGAGTAGATTCCTAATGCATTGTGACAATTTATGTCTTTGTTTGTTAAAAAAGAAAAAAAGAGACAGGTTAACTCAATTAATTACCATTAATGCCTGATGTATCAAATATAATACAAACAAATATATCACATATATATATATATATATATATATATATCACATGTTAATGTTTTAAAGTGTAGGTAATGCTAACCAATATCTACCTGTACATTATATTTAGTGGGCTTGTCGTGTGTTTCATCCTTAAAAATCCTCAACCTGCAATGCAGATTATTAGTACAGCTGTCAGATAAATATAGTATAAAGTGCAGTACTTGTCTCTGAATGTAATAAGTAAAACTACAGGCTGTGACACCTGGCCAGCAGTCAGCCAAACTCCCTTGAAACTTAAAACTGGGATTTTCCAAAAGTCTCCAAAAAGTAAATGTATCCAGCCTTTCTGGGAAGTTTGCCTTTTACACAACTGTCACACAACAATCTGTCACAAAAAAAGTGAAGCTCATACCTGTATCTATAAGTCCCACGTTTTGACAGATGCACCTCTTGTCATGCAGTGTGGTGTCATGATGACAAACATCTCTGAAACAATGTGATGTTGCTGTATAACTGTATTGACTGAAGAATACATTTTAAATGTGAATCAATCTAAGTGTGGCAGTGTATGTTTTATTCAATTATTATGTAAGTGTGAAAGCCTCTGCAGAGGGAGAAGATGAAGAGTTTTAGACGTTCATGCATCTGAATCCCGATGGAGCTGTACACTGTAAATGAACATTAAGAGTACATTTTCAGCACCAGTATTAGAGCATCAGAGGTGCTGTGTCATAACTCCTAGTTACATTAATGGTAGTGTTAAGCAGATGATCTATTGTATCTATGAGCAGTCGGAGATCTGCTGAGAGCTCCTCCTGTGAGAAATAACTCGTCATGTGTAGCTGGTGAGTGCAGCAGGCTGGAGAGATGGCCGTGAAGAATTTAAATAAAATCTTGTCTTTCAAGTGTCCATGGTTGAAGTCAGTCAATGTCAGAAAATCTGTGTGGCTCAGTGGGGGGACTGGCAGTTTATTGCATTTATAAAAGAATTTCACAAGCTGGTATCTCTACCTGAAACATGTTGAATGATGTGGGTCAACAGCTGCTTAGAGGAGTGAAGGCTGAAGTCAAAGCAGGGTGTTCCTTTATAAGCAGGTGACAGTCAGAGTTTGCTCCTTTCTTGTCAGTCTAGCTTTTGTGTAGCAGTGTGTGGATATACTAATTTGCTCATCATTCAAAACATCTCTAATCAATGAAGTTTTTAAATGTAACAATTTGAACCACGCATGTTTGCATTTCTAGAAGTTAAACCAGTAGTAACCCTATGATTTTTTTTATGAATTGACTAAACTAAGATTAATTTCACTCATGTTGCTGAGATTACTAAATGAACAGGTAGCAACGCTGTAACATTTTTTATGAACTATGATCTAATAAGCATTAAACAAAAAACATAAATAGTTTTGTATAATCAACATTCACTCACACTTAACATCCAGTTCAATAAAATACACACAGTCAATGGGAACATAAAGGGCTACTTGAGTTTATCTGTCTCTCTGGCATAATAATGCAATGTTAGTAATGTGATCCCAAAGCAAACCGCTTTACTGTTTGTCTTCTGGTGGCCCTCCTATCCAGTCAAACAATATTGATATTTCCACCTGCTCTTATTTTTCGTGCCGTTTTTAGACATATCCAATTTTTCTTAAGCAAACTAAAACATTTCTTTCATAGACTTTGGCAGTCCAGAGAATGGCACTAGAGACAGGATGATGTTTATTTCTTATGAAAATACTTATTATATAATATATAATACTTATATTACATATTTGTCTTTCAGCTGCTTTTGAGTAAAGTTCAGCAAAAAAAAGAATAGTAAAACACTAGATTTAGCCTAAGTACTGGGTTTAATTTACACTGTGATCAAAGCTACAATGTTCAGTGCATTTGATTTTCCTTTTATTTTGGAACAGCCTGCATTTTCCACTTCTTTTCCCAGATGTATATCTCCCTGTTAAATGCAAATACTGTGTTTAGTGTAAAAGGGATGCTTTTAAGAGTGTTTTGTCCTTGGGCATCTGCTTGGAGAGAGGGAGGGGGAGGGGGAGGGGGAGGGGGAGAGAGAGGGAGAGAGAGAGAGAGAGAGAGGGGGAGAGAGAGGGGGAGAGAGAGGGGGGGGAGAGAGAGGGAGAGAGAGAGAGAGAGAGAGAGAGAGAGAGAGAGAGAGAGAGAGAGAGGGAGAGAGATATAATGCAGTGGTGAAGTGGTCAACGTGAAGGACAGGAGTAAGAAGAAAGAAATTAGAAGATATCTAAATCACTCAGCAGGAAGGAAAGACAAGTAGAGGAAATGAAAGAGAAAAGGTAAAGTATGAGAGAGATCCTGTCAGCTGCAGGTGGTAGTGTCCTAGGTTGAACTCGCTCCAGGTGGCATTATGATTCATCTTCTCATTGAAAGTGTGAGAGCTTATCTTATATTCAATGAACACTTGATTATCTCTTAAGTATTTTGCTCGTTTGTACAGCCAAAGCTATATTGCTTTTAAATAATAAGGGAAAAAAAACTAAGAAATGATTTATGTCTGTTAGTTTGGATAACACACACACACACACACACACACACACACACACACACACACACACACACACACACACACACACACACACACACGCGTTTGTTTCACTATCTTTGTGGGGACCCGTCATTGACATAATGCATTCCCTAGCCCCTTACCCTAACCTTAACCATCACAACTAAATGCCTAACCTTAACCCTTACCCTCACCCTAACCATAACCTAATTCTAACCCTAATCCTAAAACCAAGTCTTAACCCTCAAACAGCCCTTTAAACTTCTGGGGTCCAGCATTGTGGGCCCCACAAGGCTGTGCAGACCCCACAAGTATACTGTATTCCCTGGTTTTTGGACCCCACAAATATAGTAAACAAACACACACACACACACACACACACACACACACACACACACACACACACACACACACACACACACTCACTTTCACTGAGACTCTTGTTGAGTTTTTCTGTCACCCAGTCCTGTAATGAAGCTCTGCAGCAGAAGATGAAGACCAGTCATGTTGTCATTTCACAGTAAGTGAATGTGACCTGACCATTGGTGAATTTTAAATCTCAGCCCTGGCTTGTAATGTCAGCAGAGCCAGTGTCTCTGGGCTGCGGGCCAAGAGGCAAAAAGCGGTGCCAGGCAGAGCCGAGGCCCAACATAGTAAGAGTGAAAACAGTTTCCATGGTAACAGAGCATGCTGCCGCTTGTTATATGTTAGGCTGACACTGGATGTGGCTTTGGACGACTTGTTGATGGTTTCCTTGATGATTTTAAGAGGGTACACAGTGTATACTGAGGTCAAATAATTTATTTTTCTCTTTTTCATCCGTATTTCTTATAAAGATACGAACAAACCAAAAGACGACAACAACAATGAAAACCAACAACTGAGGGGCTATAAGGGATTCAAGTCCCTTTGTGATTGTGCCAGAAGCTAACCACATTTTACAGTTAACTGTATTATGTATTTTTTCAATAGTGTTGAAAAAATACTTCAATAGTGTAATGAAATGTCCCTTTTTAAATCAAGTTAAAAGCCAACTTTTTTTTATATTATCAGGAAGGTATTATAGTGTAATTACCCCCATGGCAGAATTCTCAAATAGAAGCACAATAACACTTTTCCGTTGAAAGACAGCTATCTTTAAAGAATAACCTGCCGGTTTTTATCTCTAAGTTCTACAATGTCTTTTAATAAAGGCCATACATAAAGATTAAAGTGGCGTTTTTCCTGGAAATAAGAAACCATTACCTCTGAATTCACACAGAGCGGTCAGTGTATTATGCGTTCAGTCCGCTGGGAGTCGCTGCTGAGCTGCTGTCCGTCTGCAGCGTCCCCGTCGGAGCTGTCCACGGTGCTGAACAGTACAGTAGTAGTAGTTTAAAAAAGCTAACTGTATGTTTGAAGACTAATGCATGCCATTGATAAGACTATATAGTGATATGTTTTACTGATTTAATCTGCCACTGGATCAGATCAGTTCGTGTCATGATGAATAAGTTACCTGGCATTAATGAGAAGGACTTGTTGCCTATTTGGCCTGTTAGCGTTATGCATCATCATACCCCCTTAACAGTTGCATTAATTTGACTTGTTTTCAATATTATACCGCTTTAATTATTGTCTGTTTCTTCATCCAGCTGTTTTAACACAGAAAAGAAATATTTCGTGTTCCAGTACCAGGCGTTAGATGGCGCTATCAGTAAACGAGCCACAGCGAAGGAGCTACTCGCACAATGAAAGAAGAGAGCCAGTCAGTGTTCTCCACTCAGAGGAATTCAAGGAAGTCGGCAGACATGTGTTGTTGCACCCGATACCGCTGTATCTCCAACAGTGTTAGGGATACAAGCTTAACTGATTAAAGGAAAGTCTCACATTTTTTTGCTCCTATTTGTTCCGCTGCATAGTCGAAAAGGACTCGGACCCGCCGCTGCTGCAGCAGGACGCACCGGCGGGATTCCCGCAGAAGTTTTTCACGCACGCACACACACGCACACACACACAGAGAGCACGCGCGCGCACACAGACACACAGCACAACAGGACAGCTGTCGGGCTGGGAAGTTGCCTGCGTCGTCACGCACTCTGCCAATCCTCAGGACTGTGGTTGAAAGTTATGGTTTTGACGCTGGTTGTCACACAACAGACTCGCGCAATGTTAAGGAGAGCCAGCGCTTTCTGCGTGTGTGGAAAATGATTGCAGCCAGCAGCGACCTTTCCATTATGGTGAGGAGAGGTCTTCTCACTTTCAAACCATTCAGGTAAGAACATGTTCTCCTCGATCTATTAACTTACAGCTTGAAACATTTTCTCTATTCACTGATAAATGATAACAGTAGACTGCATCCATTCGGCTGTTTTTTTTTTTTGGTATACACTGTGATGGTTGTTGGCTTTTATTCTGCATCATCATCAAAAATGAAAAATTCTATGAGGAAATTGAAAGGAATACAGAAAAAAAACTACAAAATAAGGCATTTTATGCATTTCTCTTGTCTACTATTGCTTTCTACAGTGGAGCGAGTCTTACAAGTTCAGACCATTAATTGGATGCCCGCTGTGCTATAATTAACGTTTGCTTGCACTTGCACAGCTAAAACTTCCAGCACTAGCAGCAGCTGGAGATGAGTTAAAAGCAACTCAAGCTGATATAAACTCATTAAAACTTCCACGTTTTACCAGATAGGTTGTACACAAGCTCCAGAGCTCATTAGCATTAAGAAATTAGGAATCACCATGCAGTGATGGGGTCCATGCCAGTAGGGCAGCACGCTGTCAGACATAAAGTTCCCTGATGTTTTACAGCCTTCTGAGTAAATACAGTGGTGTTTCACATTATGGCTCCAGCGTCCTGATTTAACATGCAGCTCACATACTCTACAGTTCAGTGGATGGATCTCACTGTGGAATCAATTGTGTTTTTCCACACAGTGTGCATGCTGCCCTGAACATCAAATCCCAGTTTTTTCCCCCTTACCTAACATATTGGATAGTAATATGATGACACTATCTCTCACGCAAGCTTAAGCTGAGTGACTGCAGGCTCTCTGGTGTCAGTTTTCTGCCTTATAAAAATTCAGGAACGCAAGCTGTGGTGTACAGAATGGAAGTGCGACAATCTGTCCTGCAGTTCCCCTCTATTAAAAAAGGGTTATTTCCAAACATTTTCTCAGCATGACTCCTGGAGCGTGCCAGATGAGTCAGTGTTGAGCTATTCGGTCCCATAGCATTTGTTTTCCAAACCTTCAGAAACTTGAAACATGTTTGCTGTGTGTTTGCTGTTCTCTCCAAAACGCAACCATCCGCCTGTAATTTAATGCTTTCATTTTTGGATGTTAGCTAACTGAGCACAGTGTGATGCAGAAAACCCATCCATGTGATGGTTCATTTGAGATGACACAGTCAAGCGAGTACACAATGCTTTTCTATGGGTTGATTGGTACAATATGAACTTCACAATGATGTCTCCATGCTCCATGAAGCCTCACAAAGGACCTAGAGTGATGGTGTCTCAAAGAGCTCATGTTGACTCTATGGCACACATGCCTTGTTTCGTAACTTTCTACCTCTTCTTTCTCATCCTCGTCTGTCCTCTGTACTCGTTTTCTCCCTCTGTCATGAGCTCTAACTCTGTCATGCTCTCGTGTCACTTAATCACCCTTTTGTCTCTGTTTATCTGCTGCAGGATCTTTGTGGTGGGGATTGGCTTCTTCAGCTTGTGCTTTCTAATGACGTCCCTCGGGGGCCAGTTCTCGGCCAAGAGACCCGGAGATTCCCCCTTCACGGTGCGAGCCGAAGGTAAGCCTGCAGATACACGTCAGTGCTACTTGGTCGCCTCTGACTTCAGTGGCTGTGCCCTGCACTGGTAATGGACAGCCTGGGAAACATGCTGGATGCTGGGGCTTCCTTGATTGCTGCCAGGGGGCTGACAGAGCTGCACACTTTGCTCATCATGAATGTGTTGGGGAGGGGGGGTTGCTATATGTTGCCCAGAGAGGCTCCATCTTCTTTTACACTGGCTTTCATCTCTGCTCAGTGCCCACATGAACTTGTTCTGACCCACATTAACTCATTTGTATTAGTCCAACTAGTAGCTGAACATGTGTAGAGGCTGAGGTGGGATTTAAAGTACCGTTTTGTGAATTTTGTGGGGGAGGTAGTTCACTCTTGTAAGCTCACTGAAGCAAACTGCAGTTATCATGTATTAATCTGGCAGTTAAGATTTAAAAGTGAAATTAATATTACTACTACTATTAATAGTATAATTTTTATAAGACAGTAAACGGGTGCTAGAGATGTCGATGTCTTTGTCAGTCACAAAGCACAAGTGATCATGTTTTGGTTGTAAAAATAAAAAGGTCTCCTTGATATCCAGATGACTGACAACTTCCTTTAGACAACTCTAATCATTAAAAGTCCAAATGGCCACTCAAATGTAGCCAGCATCATTGACTTTGCCTTCGCAGACATCAAAACAAACGAATCAAAGCCACGGGCGGGAAAAAAAATCCAAACAATTTCAGAGACACCATCCCAGAGAGAAACGTTTCATCTTTCACAACACGTTCTCTGTGTTTACGCCATGTGCCTCTGCTATATAAACCGCTACAGCACTAGCCATTTGGGAGAGTCAGTGTTGGCTTTTGGACTTTTGTCTCTCACCTTTTTATCGCCATCTGGCTCAATTGTTGACGGTGCGTGTCATCCTCTGTGATGGCTATGAGCTGGCACGGGAAGAAGCAATGCACATGAGGCGACAGTAATCATTTCATCCCTCCTGAATAATGCAGTCCATCTTTGGGCCAATCGGTGAACAGCATGTTGACCTGTGGTTGTTTGTTGTGCAAGATGTAAAGTATTGAAATGTTTTTGACTGACTCACTTGAATGATTGTAAATATTGGCTCAAAGTTGAAGCACCTCTTTGGGGAAAATAAGTGTTATTCTGAAGGTGTAGTAAGGCAGGGGATGTGGGGGTGAAGGAGGGAAAGGGAGAGGGTGGTGGAAGACAGGGGAGCTGTCTGATTAATTAACCACTCACAGGCTGCAGCCAAGGAAAGGCATTTGGCCTCTAGCTCATTAAACACTGCCTCACCACTAACCAGGGAAAGTCGAGCTATGTAAATTCTCACCCTGTGTGTGTGTGCGTATTGTTTGTATTTATGTGCGTGCTTTAGGAATGAGGATTTGCAGCACGAGGAGTTAGCGTAATGGACAAGCCGGGATGAATTGTTCAGTGATGCAGCAACTTGATAATACACACCCATCCAGCCTCTGCTGAGAGCTACAGGACATGCACACCTGCACCCATGTTGTCAGTCAACATGTGTGTGTGACATACATTCATGCGTGAAATGTAAAAATCAGTGGCAGCACCTTAACATGCCAAGGGCATACAAAATGGCCAGGCTGTGCTGAGAGAACCCACTAACCCCGTTTATTGCTCGTCTTGTGACTGGCAACGATTGCCTGGAGAGCCTGTGAAGAAAAATATGCAATTATTGTCTTTCCACGTTCTGTTTCTCTCTCATGTCTTTGCCTTCCTGCCTCCCTCTACCTCTTTATTTTTATCTAATGTAATTTTTATTTTTTTCCAGTTCAGTCCTTGCTGCCGTATTTTTGTATTTTTGTCTAACATCTTACCTAAGATGCACCAGGACTCGTAAACATGCTTTTTTTAAGATTTGCACAGCCAAAAACAGGCTCTATTTCCTTTCATATTTCTATAAGTACTATTTATAAAATAGTGTTGCACTATTTGACACTTGAAGTAATATATCCAGTTTTAAAATGCATGCATTCCATGCATTACTTCCTTTTGAAGGTACAGGAAGCTAATGATGTGGAGAAGTAGGAGGGCGGACAGAGGGAATGAATTTTTTACCAGAGTGGCAAGCATGAAAGTCAGTAGCGTTTGATCCTAGATATCTTAAAAGCTCCAGAGGTCTACTGTAGCTTTCTAATACGCTCTTTGAAGACCACCTTCACAGTGTGTCCTTTTACCACGGGGGTCTTACTGCAGCTTTGCCACAAAGGAAGATATAGGCCTTTGTTGTCTCAGGTTTTATCTTGTAACAGCAAGACTAAATGGTTCAGATGCTAATGCATGCTTTATTCCAACCTGCAAGCTCCATTACCTGAGCTTTTTTTAGCTCCCGTCCCCATGGAAAAATGTTTCGCTGCAGGCAAACTGTGTTGCATCTCTCAACGAAGGCAGATTTTTTTCTTCTGAATTTACCCCCTGCATTTGATATTTATATACATATTGCCCCTTTATTATATTTATTGTGCTTAATACTATTGCCACAACAACCCAAAAATATGTTGAAATTGCTCTGGAAAGAAAAATAAAGCAATAACGTTCAACTACCTTTTTGGATGGCAGAACTACTGCAGCTGCAGGATTAAATGTAAAGGAAAACCTACCTTTTCCACAAAGTTTTCATCTTATCAGAGTCACGTAGCAGAGCATCAGGTGTGGAAGGAGCGTCGTGTTCAGTATCCTGTTTACTGCGATCCTTTCACAGACTCTGACAGAACTTTTTTTTATTTCATGGCTCAGCAGTCCTCACTGCGCAATGCATGGAAATGAGTCTTTCCTTACTTTGCTCCTCGGAAGGGTGTGGCATTTGCAGGTCTGTCAAAGCTGTGAACTTCAGTACTTTGTTAGAATTAAAAAAATGGGATAAGTAAGTAATCTGCTTGAAAGAGAAGCACTCTCCTGCGGCGTATGTAGATGCTATGAATAAAACAAACTGACCTTTGCTACTGATGCATCTTTACCGGTAATTAGGAAGAACTGGCAGTGAATATGCAGCTCACTGCCTGGCTCTGTGTTTGACACAAAAGAGGTGTGAGTCAAAAATGACTGCTCATTGTTCACTCTTTCACAAGCTCCCGTCACCCGGAAAGACCAGTGATTTTCTCTTAGAAAGACACAACAGGGGTTGTACTGATTGCTTGTTTTTGCCTAGATGGGCAGTTACCAGATCCAACTGCAAACATGTTTTCTGTGTCTCAGATTGCTTCTATTGTTTACGGCTTTGTGGCATCCAGCATCTTTAATTTAAAGGACCTTTTGATCTTGGTATTGTTTGCCATTTACAATAGTTACAAACACATTTTAGAGAAATTATTCATATGTGTTTTGTTTGTTGTCTCCACAGCTGCTTGCTTGTGTATTAGTCTTTTGTAGAATTGTCTGTTGAGAAAAAACAGTCTGCGTTGATTTAATTTTGAGTGTAGAAGTGTTGGTATAGACCTCAGTTGATCAAATTGTCTCTTGGGGGAAGCAGTGCAAAATGAAGTGCTAGTGTTTTGATTGTTTCTGAAAATTAGCTGCTGGCAACATTATTACCTTTTTATCTGAGTGTGGCCATGAAGTGCGTGCACATGGACATGCAGTACACACAATCATTTAAGTAATTAATGCACAAGCAACATAGAGACTATAGTATAATAATAATTTGTATAACATTAGCTTGAAGTGAATTTGGTGTGCAGGGGTGTATGTAGGGTGAGCTGCAAACTGGGTCAGGAATTTTACTTCCTGCCTTGGCTTAGGTAGCATTTTCTATTCTTGTTGTTTCTTTTGCATTCATGCAAGAATTGTCTGTGTGAAAACAAGAAATATGTTAATGCAAATGCTCATCATACTTGTATGGTTTTGCACAGTCTGAGCAGTGACAGCACATAAGAGAATGTAACTCCCGTCCTGGAAAATGATTGTATGCTGAGACACTTGTGTGAGCGTGTTTTATTTTTTTTAAATTTTTAATAAGGGTATAGCAGACCATGAGCTCTGTGTCTGAGTCAGCCTGTCCTCACCTTTTTAAGTTGCTTGCTGAGGTAAATCAATCAACGTAAGGTTGCAGTGTTTCAATGTGCAGTTTCATAAAACATAACCCTTCTAACCAAACTGGTTGGTCCACAGCTACATACTGTGGAGAGGGTCAGGGGAGATAACTAATGGAAAAGACAGATTCAGGTTTTAATTGAAGCGACACACACACAAAAAAAGAATACTGCAGGCTGTCAGAGGGTGGAGCTGCTTAGAGGATAAGTGACAGAGGTTTTCTGCTCTAATAGCGCCTGGATCTGTCAGTTGCCACCATGCCAAAAAGAAGAGATAAACTCGATCTTTGCCTTTTCTGTAATAAATGGATGTGTGTGTGTGTGTGTGTGTGTGTGTAAAGCAGGAGGGAATACATTAATTTATCCTGGTGAGATTGATTGAGAGGTGTGACCCGGAGGCACCTTACTGAGAAAACTAGCAAGCCAGTATGCAAATCAGGGATGACAGGATTTATTTGCCTATGAATTATGCCAATGGGGAGGAGATTATTATTATTATTTTTTTTTTAAAATATAAATCAAACATGACACACAGCTATAATCAGCTGTTTTGTTGATGAATAAATGACTAAATGTACAGTAGAAGCACTGTATTTTCATTTCCCACTGTATTTCATTCAATAATTCATTAATCTGGAAACAACTGAACAGTTTGCTTAAACCTCAGCACACTGATACGAAGATACACATGAACTTAAAATAGGTTATGTAATAATTTCAGAAAGTGGACAATTTGCACAAGCATTTAACGAGTATTTTATTGGGTCAGATCAGAAACTTGTAAGTAATTTGAATCAGCCTGGTTGGCCTACTCCCACAGGTGAAGAGAAGGTCGGGGCATTTGAACTGCAAAAAGTTAATAAAAAATATTTGATTGAGGTTATCAGCAATTTTAAAACCACATACTCTAAAGATCTTTCCAACATGGACATTTCTTTCTTGAAAAAGAATTGTAATATATTGGCTGAACCATTAACTCACCTGATCAACACCTCCATGACTTGTGGAAAATTCCCACAAATATGGAAACAAGCTAGAGTCATCAGGCAATTATCGGCCAATAAATATCCTTCCTGTTTTCTCAAAGGTTTTGGAAAAGGTTGTTGCAATACAACTAACGAATCACCTATAAATAAATGTAATAACTACTGTATCTGCACCCTTTACAATTTTGGTTCGGATCTAAATTCTTCAGAGACAGTTTTTTATTTATTTATTTATTTTTTTACTGGAAATAATCAAAACTTACATAGACAAGGGAACCTTGGTGGGGGCCGTCTTTCTAGACCTCAAAAAAGCGTTCGACACAGTAAACCATAACATTCTTATCTCCAAACTATCAAAGTATCATTTTTCTGAAAAAGCATTCTCTTGGTTTATATCATACCTTCTGAATCGTGAACAATGCGTTAGCATCAACAATAAAAAAATCTTCTTTTTTAAAGTGTAAAACAGGAATCCCTCAGGGCTCAATTTTAGGAACGATGCTCTTCAGCCTATATATAAATGACCTTCCTGAATCATGCAAAGGGGCAGGTTTACAAATGTACGCAGACGACGCATGTCTGTATGCCTATGGTATAACAGCCAAGGCTGTTGCAGAACAACTATCAATACACCTGGATGCAATAGCCCGATGGCTAGAAAATACATGCCTGACACTTAAAGTGCTCATATTGTGCTTTTTGGCTTTTCCCCTTTCCTTTATTGTGTTATATATATTTTTGTGCACGTTATAGGTTTACAAAGTGAAAAAGCCCCAAATCCACCCCAAAGGCACTTACCATCTCCAACAGAAAACACTGTTCACAAACTGCTGCAAACAGCTCTATTGTAGTCCAGCCTTTACTTCCGTGACAAACATGCGTCACTTTGTAACACGTTATAATGCTCGCCTAGCTGCTAGCATGGCACGCCCTCATACTCTGCAACTGACTAGCTAGCTGTGCTGACCTAGTTACTTCGCATGTGCGACTCCCAACAAAGATGGAACAGAGGTGAGATGCTTCACTCTGTAGCCAAAACGGAGAGGTCAACACACAGGGTGAAACGAGGAGCTGTAGTAATGTGCAGTACAACAAAAATATAGTGTTTTTTGAAAATTAAACCACATAAACCTATTCTGGTACCTCTCAATACAATTATGAAACTGAAAATGAGCAAGTTCCAGAGGTCAAATACCTCGTTTTAATGCTGGACCTTCTCCTGAAATTTGACAATCAGGTGAAAAAAATAAGACCGAACCGTCTTATAAGGCCAACTTATATTTATTTAGACTAATTAGGCACTGTCTAACCTTTGATGCTGCCAAAACATTTATGCAAACAATGATTTTTCAACATAATTTGCTACCTCATGGTCGCAGGTAAGTCCATATGTGACTAAACCATTAGAGAGACTTTACAATCATGCATTGAAAATATTGGGCAAAAGACCAACCAAATCACATCATTGTCACGTCCTGAAAGATCTGAACACGTTAGGATTTGACAACTACGTTACATTTGCAAATTCCAATCTCATCTGGAAGTGCTTACATTAACGGGCTCCTCAGGCTCTCTGTGACATGGTGCAACCAATACAGGCCAGTGGATTGTAATACATAATTCTCTATTAAGGGAGCTAAGGCATTGAATGAGCTGCCCATTGAGCTAAAAGCAATACAAAATAATAAGCTTTTTAAAATTAAACTGAATTTTTTAATTATAATCAGACCTGTAGTCACACATAGGGGTGGGATGGGATGGTGTATGGGCGTGTGTATGTTTATTTGCTTTATGTATTTTAATTGTGGCAATGTTTATTTTATTTTTGTTTTATGACTGTTTAAAAGCCCTTCTAGGGACGGGCATTGGGAATTAGCAATAGCTATAAATGCTATGATGCTGTACATTGGAGATTTATTGCACAAATGTCTATGTCTAAGCATCTGTCCCTATTCACATAAACATGAAATGAAATTTATTGAGCTCATTGTAAAATAAAAAGTTTATATGCAATGTTATGAAGCTATATCTTTCACTGGATTCTGTTGATGTTGGATACAAAAATGGCTCCATTACTTAACATTAGAAAACAAAAATGTCTACTAACATTGTCGACAACTTTAGTTAATTTTAGTGTGGAAGCTTTTAGTTCTGGTTCAGTTGGTCATTTCATTTTACTGCTGATTTAAGGTGAGACTGGTTTTATTGCAGCAACTTTATTGCATCTTCCTTGCATCCACTCTACTGTTGTACGTTCTGTTCTGTTATGAAGTATTGCATACGTGTATGTGTGTCTAGGCGTGTGTTTGTGCGGCGCAAGTGCTGTGTTCATTAAAGCAACATGCTAAATGACTCATACTCATTAGGCGTTCAGGTATTTTATCTTAGAGAATAAATGAAATAATCGTATACACCTTCTGTTTAAATGATTGCACACATCGTGTGAATATTGGCGTTGCTGGTGGTAGAATCAGCTCAGTGTGGTGAGACGCTGTGTTCAGAACCTCGCTCTGAGAAAATGTCAAGCAGCGTCTAAATCTTGATGCTGCACGAGGGCCAAGGAGGTGAGATGCACTGCCACTCTTTCTTGTAAATATGATTTTGTTTGTGGCTCTCTATAAATCAATTGTGCGCCACTAATGAAACATCTGTATCATAGCCTCCAACTGAAGGACTTGCTGGCTGTGTTTGGGGAATTTTAATGAAATTGACTGAAGCACTTAGAAAGATATTCAGTCTGTCATGTTGTTTTATAGTGATCTGTGAATTCAGTTGCGAGAGGCCATATTGAAATGAACCATAGACGGACTGATCAATAAAAGCACTGGCACCTCTTGGACCTGTAACACCTATATGCAAGCACATGTTCTCTGGGGAACAAAATCCTAATCTACCAACAAACCAATGCCCTTCCGTTTACAGACTCGCTTCTCTTACCAAGCACCGCATTGTCTGGGAATGAGTGTTCATAGTGTGTGAGGGACATTTAGATGAGACGTATTTAAGATTAATTTGCATTCTCCATTCTTGTCAGCGATCTTCAGTTGTGATTTCAGCAGCCTGTTAAAGTTAAACCTTTTATCAATGCATGTAGCCAGCGTGTCTCTCTAAGGGCAGTTGTTTATAGCTGGTTGGCCAGTGTTTTGCAATGCCTACAGCAGGCTACAGTACAAACGGCGTTCTAATTGGAATTTGTTCATGATATCGATTGCGCTGTGGCACTTCCGAAATTGAGTCGTTAAAGGAGATTAGCTGCTGCTGCTGCTAAATCGTCCCTTTATTAACCAGCAGATGAGGAATGACAGAAGAAACCATCAGCTCCTGCTACACCATTTTCAGCGCGCCGGACTGTGCATTGGAAAAGAAAATACATTAGCCAATGTTTCCCAAGAGGCAGCAGGGAGCAAGAGTAAAAAGCAGTCGGATGAACAGTTGATTGCAAACAAAGCTCAGTTCTAAAAATGTACTGCGTAGGAAGGGTGTTGGGTCTCGGTAATGGTGATTTACGAGCACAATGTGTGCGCGGAACATTACTGTGGAGAAATGTGTGTTCTTCCTACATTTTAACCCGGAGGCTTTGCTTAGATTTAGTGCAGCAAGTACAATGGAGCTGAAAGAGGATCATCTGAACTTGGCAAATAGTATGAAGTCCATGAAAAAATAAATGTACAGAAGAATGGTACAGTAATTGTTTTGCTGTTCAAGGTTTGATCCTACAGTTGCAAGCAACAGGTTTCAGACAGTTGGTGGGCAGCAATGAGCAGAGTGTGTTTACTGGAGTGGACAATGTAGTAATAAATTATCCTGCAGTGCTTAAATCCTTTCTATATCTCATCTCATTTCCTATCCTGTGTCATTCCTCTTTTAAAATGTATTGTTACACTGCTGCTATAAAACTGCAAATCTGAATGGGAATTCATTTAGTCTCTTTCTGTCTGTGGAAGGAAAGCAATGTTGCCTAACTGCTGAATTATTCAAAGGTCTTTAGACCAGTTTGACTGAATATATTGTAGAAATGACTGAAACGGTGGAAAAGCCAAAGAAGAAAGTATGTACAGGCAATAAAGGGAAAGGATTTAGAGGAATAATCTGGGCTTTGACAGCAGCTTTATTTTGTAGTTCTTGTTTCTGATGCCGAGTGCTTCTCTTCCTTTTTTAAAACCTCAACAACACACATACGTTATATACTGTAAGAGTGTGTGTGTATGTATATATATATATATACACATGTGCTGGTCATATAATTAGAATATCATGAAAAAGTTGATTTATTTCAGTAATTCCATTCAAAAAGTGAAACTTGTATAATGTATACATTCATTCCACACAGACTGATATATTTCAAGTGTTTATTTCTTTTAATTGTGATGATTATAACTGACAACTAATGAAAACCCCAAATTCAGTATCTCCAAAAATTAGAATATTACTTAAGACCAATACAAAAAAAGGATTTTTAGAAATGTTGGCCAACTGAGAAGTATGAACATGAAAAGTATGAGCATATACAGCACTCAGTACTTAGTTGGGGCTCCTTTTGCCTGAATTACTGCAGCAATGCGGCGTGGCATGGAGTCGATCAGTCTGTGGCACCGCTCAGATGTTATGAGAGCCCAGGTTGCTCTGATAGTGGCCTTCAGCTCTTCTGCATTGTTGGGTCTGGCACATCGCATCTTCCTCTTCACAATACCCCATAGATTTTCTATAGGGTTAAGGTCAGGCGAGTTTGCTGGCCAATTAAGAACAGGGATACCATGGTCCTTATACCAGGTACTGGTAGCTTTGGCACTGTGTGCAGGTGCCAAGTCCTGCTGGAAAATGAAATCTGCATCTCTATAAAGTTGGTCAGCAGCAGGAAGCATGAAGTGCTCTAAAACTTCCAGGTAGACGGCTGCGTTGACCCTGGACCTCAGAAAACACAGTGGACCAACACCAGCAGATGACATGGCACCCCAAACCATCACTGACTGTGGAAACTTTACACTGGACTTCAAGCAACGTGGATTCTGTGCCTCTCCTCTCTTCCTCCAGACTCTGGGACCTTGATTTCCAAAGGAAATGCAACATTTACTTTCATCAGAGAACATAACTTTGGACCACTCAGCAGCAGTCCAGTCCTTTTTGTCTTTAGCCAAGGCGAAACGCATCTGACGCTGTGTCTTGTTCAGGAGTGGCTTGACACAAGGAATGCGACAGCTGAAACCCATGTCTTGCATACGTCTGTGCGTGGTGGTTCTTGAAGCACTGACTCCAGCTGCAGTCCACTCTTTGTGAATCTCCCTCACATTTCTGAATGGGTTTTGTTTCACAGTCTCCAGGGTGCGGTTATCCCTATTGCTTGTACACTCTCTATTAATGTGCTTGGACACAGAGCTCTGTGAACAGCCAGCCTCTTTAGCAATGACCTTTTGTGTCTTGCCCTCCTTGTGCAAGGTGTCAATGGTCGTCTTTTGGACAGCTGTCAAGTCAGCAGTCTTCCCCATGATTGTGTAGCCTACAGAACTAGACTGAGAGACCATTTAAAGGCCTTTGCAGGTGTTTTGAGTTAATTAGCTGATTAGAGTGTGGCACCAGGTGTCTTCAATATTGAACCTTTTCACAATATTCAAATTTTCTGAGATACTGAATTTGGGGTTTTCATTAGTTGTCAGTTCTAATCATCAAAAGTAAAAGAAATAAACACTTGAAATATATCAGTCTGTGTGGAATGAATGTATACATTATACAAGTTTCACTTTTGAACGGAATTACTGAAATAAATCAACTTTTTCATGATATTCTAATTATATGACCAGCACCTGTACATACATACATACGCCCGTCGCACCCACTGCACGTATTCACACATGCACACAGACCAATAGCAGTGGGTGGTTTTTCTCTTGGTCCTTATTGTATTTACTGGTCATAATATAATTTCTTCTCATAGAAAGTTGACTTTTGCTTGCGCAGTGATGAATGAACTCCGACAGGAGTAGTGAGTCTGCACACATTGCAGTTTTCAAAAGCCTAATGCGATTGATGAGGGAACACTGAGAGGCGAGGCTTTATTTTCACTCACATTCTCCGAGAACAATATGAGGCTAGTGTTTTTTTTTTTTTTTTTTCTCAAAACAAAAAATAATTCACTCCCAAGTCCCAAGAGTGGCAGTATTCATCTTGCTTCTTTGGATTTTCTTCATCAAAAAGAACTTATTGCTGCTTATAATTGTGTTTTCTTCCACTCCCTCGGACCCTTTGGTGATTGTGGACTGTGTTAATAATTGCACTCAGCATTGAGGGTAGAGCCTAATGTGATCAAAAGAAAATCGTACCGGGTCAGGACCTTGACTCACAAGCGATGGAGTCTGGTGACCTGCTCTGACCTTATTGTCTGTAGCTGCAGGCTCATTCATTGACTCGGTGTTTGCTAACCGCATCGTTCTGGTTTACCACCTTTCAGGTCGTTAATAATTTGAGCCGAGCAGCAAGACAAAACCGATACTGTCGGACTAATTTGCCTGTTTCTGTGTTTTACTGGAAAGCTGGCTTCTGGCGAGCTGCTTCTTTAGTAACCAAGGACAAAAGAAAATAGAAACAACTGGATTTATATTTTAAAGTGAACCCGTAAAATGGAACATAAAATAAATGGATATCAAATGTGATCTTGAGTGAGGCTTTGCTACATTAGTGGATTTAAACTGGCTGGTACACTAAAATATATGTTGTACGTTATACAAAGCCAAATAAAATGTGACTTTACATAGAGACACACTGTACCATGCCATCAAATTGAATCTTATTTTTTTTCTTCTAATTTATCACTTACTCTTTTTCTCTAGAATGACTTTCTCCTTCCTTTTATTCTTTATCCTCAATCCTCCTATCTCTATGATTCACTTTGGCAATATTTTTCTCACACTATCTGTATGTGTGTTTTTCAGTGTTCGGTGGCCAAGAATCTCGTGGGGTGCTGAGGAAAATCAGTGACATGCTGGAGGTCATTATGAAGAGGATGGATGCTCTGTCTAAACTGGGAAACACCACAGACAACCACAGGCTGGATGAGCTCAGCTCGGCCCTGGGCAGGTACGGCAAGTTGGCCTGTCTTGTGATTTAAAATGCTGCCATGTACAGTACAGGTTGACTATGATTCCCTAAAAGGTTTCTGAGGAAGACAGCACATTACTTGCAAAAGGAAATGCAGTAGACTGAAAGTACTATGTTCTTCTACTTCTTTACGAGTAATGGCACTCACTGTTTCAGCACATCTCTGCGTAAGGAGCATTTTTTTTTAAACTGTATATCAGATTTAGACACTAGAGTCTAGTGTCTATGCCTGATATACAGTTGCTAGTGTATTTTTGTTTGTTTTTTCAAAACAAAAAATAATTCACTCCTAAGTCCCAAGAGTGGCAGTATTCATCTTGCTTCTTTGAATTTTCTTCATCAAAAAGAACTTATTGCTGCTTATAATTATGTTTTGGAGTCTGGTGACTTGCTCTGACCTTATTGTCTGTAGCTGCAGGCTCATTGATTGACTCGGTATTTGCTAACGGCATCATTCTGGTTTACCACCTGTCTAAATAATGAATAATTCATTAATTAATTACTTAAGTACAGTGTGCAGTGCATGTTTAATAGTATGTATGTATGTATTCAATGCATGTCCAGGTGCTATGCCCTGTACAGATGTAATGCAATTATTGCGACTGCCCGCCAAAAAAGGACTCCATTAACTGACCTAGGACATTTCAATTTTGCCGATTTTGAGAAAATCAAAACAAAAATTTCACTGCAGTGGTTATACCAAGATGCTGTAAAAGATCGGGATAGAACACCAGATCAAAGCTGTCAAGGGTAAACTTGAAGTGGTCCTCAGAACATTTGTCTAGTTTTCCAGCTCAACCTGTGTGCCAGAGGTGAGTTTCATTGGCATAGAGTAATGATGAGATAAAAACATGGAGGCTGAAGAGGACCTGAGAAATGAGAGTGTGAAGAAAGGGAGAAGGTCAAGTATGGAGCCCTGGGGCATCCCAGTAGAGCAGGTCCATGCTGTGAAAAGAGTCTTGTGCTGCAGAAACCTGGTGTTGAAGAAGATAAATGATATGTGTTTCTCCTGGAGCTGGAGAAATAAAGTACACTGCCATATATATATATATATATATATATATATATATATATATATATATATATATATATATATATATAAAGGGAAGAGCAGGGGTCTTGCTGGACAAGTTGAAGCTTCCAACCCTGAGTTGTGTGTGTGCTCTGTGGTTGCCATGGTAACACACATTTCCTCATACCCGTACCTGCTCATGGTTTAAGGAGAGAAAGCTCCCTTCTGTTTTCTGTCTTTGCCGTCGTTTTGCTCCTGGACATCATCTCCCTCTTCCTCACAGCTGGTGAAATATCTTTTCTAAAATCCACTTCAATCAAGCCTGCATGTACTGCCTCACACAATAATGTAACCACTTCTGATAATAAATTAAAAGGTATTGTAATACTATTTGAAATGAATGTCTGGCCACTGTGAAACTGCTGTGGACTGCAAAGGATGAACAATGACAGAAGAGGTACGAAGACGAGGACCTGACTTGCTTTTCAAATGCCTCAGGGAAAATATTTATTGTACTCTGGCCAAAAAACGCTGCATACATTTATTTTCATCTGTAGTTTTATAATACATTCCCAGAATTAAATTTTCTCTACAAAATGCCCCATGGATTAACTCTCAGTCACATAGTTTTAACAATCATTTAATTGGCCTCTCAGGGACTAAACTGGAAAATGTTACAGTGACAAAGGCCAAATAGTTTTGGCTGACTTGGAAAGACTGACTTGGTGGTAAAAATGTCCTGGCTTCATTTTGACCTCACTCAGGTTATTAAAAAACACGGCATGGCTCAAGGTCAGGGGTTGACACTGGAGATTAGTGTGAGCTCTTCAGGCAAGAACAACTTTGCCCACCTGCACTTGGTATATCATTAAAAAAAAAGTAATTAGGTTGTCTTCTTGCTCTTCAACAGCTGATAGCCCCTTCTGGGTCAGGGTCACTGCAGTGTAAATGTGTGTGTGTGTGTGTGTGTGTGTGTGTGTGTGTGTGTGTGTGTGTGTGTGTGGAGGGGTGGGGGTGTGGAGGGGTGTGTGTGTGTGGCAATGAATTTGTACTGACCTGCTGATCTAAATTATAGAAGAGAAGGTTTGGTTACCACTTTCCTCCTGGGCAGCCTGTGGGAAATTGGAGTTTAGGATTATGTTAAGTTATGCATATAAGCACAGTTAGATTGCTTTCCTCTGGCACACACACCAAAAGATACATGCTGCTTCAATGAAATCAGTTTTACTGCTTGATCTGCATCCATCTCAGAACCACTGTTCCATTAGTTTCTGTGAGTTTCACGTTCAGAGCTGTTTAATGAGCGATGTCAAGTCCAGAAATACTACTTCATAACAAGAGAGCTTATTAAACGAATTCATTTATGTGTTTGTTTACATGTTAAACAGGGCAATGATCCAGGAGTTCCATCGATGAGCGTTGGTTGTTTATAACCTAGGCAGAACACATCAGTAAAGTCATATGTTGGTGTGCAGGGTTAAGATGTTGAAGTTTGACATTAAGATTTACTTCTCTCTTCAGTTGCTGCGTGTCAGATGTTAACCAGTGAGTCTGAATGTGTGTTGAGTGGTTATGTAGAGACAAGGATCACACTGCAAAGGACTCCACCAGTTTAATGGGATCCACAAGTAACTGCAAACAAAGTATTTACAAGCTTTTCCTCATACAAAATACTCTTTGAAGAGTTCAACTAGCAAGTGCAGCACATACAGTTTGAAAATAAGATGTTCATCTCGCTAAACGCTCAACAATGACTACAACGGAAAGTACCCAAAACACTACATGCGATTTAACTATAGACATTCAGCGATTAATCGCGATTAAAACATTTTAATCGTTTGACAGCCCTAATATATAGATATATAATTTCTCAAATTAAAGGTTTAGATACAAAAATTACCACCAAAATAAAAGTCTCTACCAAGTCACTATATGACTGATTTTACAGAAACACAAGGTTGTAGTGCTAAAACAGTTAGTTAGTTAGATTCATTGATTAGTCAGTTGACAGGCACTGTACAGAGATCTGATTTTACTACATTGTGCTGTGTACAATTATATGTTACAATACATTAGAAAACCTTTGGTCAGACACAAAAAGCCATCTGAAACAATTTGGGCTCTGGGAAATTGCTCTGACATTTTTCATAATTGTCTGATATAAAATAGTTGACAGATCAATTGATACTCAAATTATTGTTAGTTGTGGTGAGAGCTACAACGATTAGTCAAGTAATTGATAATAGTTGATCAACAGGAAATGAATCAGCAGTAAGTTTGATAATTGATTAATAATATAATTAATATTTCTAGCAAAAATGCCAGAAAACGTACTGTTTCCAGCTTCTCAAATGTCAACACTATGGTTTTCACTAAATATCTGAATATGTTTAATTTTTTTGCTGACATTGTATAGACCAAACAATTAATCGACTAATTAAAAATAATAATCTGTAGATTAGTTTTGGCACTACTAGCTTCATAAAGAACTGCACCAGCTTCACACTATACTGCACCTATAGATCTCTGACAATCCCA
>NC_135869.1:22599553-22709553 GCF_031162955.1 Sander vitreus | reverse complement strand
GAGATCCTGGGGAAAAAAAGGTATATATGACCATTATTTAGCAGTGACAAGGCAGATGGTATAAAATTGAAATTGCATCATTAGTCATAGTCGATTTGAGAAACGACAAAAGACAATCATAAATGGCAGAATGCTAAAAATCATCGTGCTGTTAAAAATACTGCCACTGTAGATTTGGTAGCTTGACACTGATGCTACAGAGTGCTTTTAACTTATTTCCCAAGTTGAAACGGAGCATTTATTACTTTGTGTTTTGATCAATAGCTCCCAGGAGAATTTGAATACCCACTTTCACAGGATGATGGCTGTCATCCCCAGTTTTCATTGCTATTTGCCTTTCTGCGTCATTTGATTTTTGTCTTCAGCATCCACACATGATGCATTGTGTTTACAATCACTACTCAAAGTCTATCCCACCCTTCGCCTCTCCCTGCCTCCCTCTTTCTCCCCAGAGTAGACTAATGTACAGCCCGCACGATGGGCCCTGATGTGAATTAATTCCGCAGTTCTACCTTCTGCTCTAATTGCCAGCCTGTATTCACTGAGACTAATCCCAAGGCTCCCCTTGGGTACTCTGCATTTTGCTGTGCCACTCACACGTTGCTCTTGAGAGCAATAATTAATCTGCATAGTGAGAGTACAGTACAACTCTACATATTGATTTTTGTAATCTGAGTTTCTTTTGTGTTCGGGAGAGGTAGTCTGTGTTTGTGTGCACCAGTTTCTCTTCTGTATATGTCTAAGTCCTCTGTGCTCCCCCATACAGTTATTCCATTGATTAAAGCTTGCATGCTGGTATTGCGCTGTGATGCAGTGATTATAGTGGGACAGAGGAGGCGATATAAAATGAGAGCAGACTATTTAAGAGGATGAATCAGAAATCCCTCAGGCAACCTGTCTGAGAGGCCTAGCCCAAGGGCACTAGCAGATAACATGATATGACAGCCTCTATGTGCTCGATACTCTCCTCTGATAAAAAGAGATCCACTTTTATGTTTTTTTAGTATCCCACACCTTCTGTTCTTAGTCTACATAAGAAAAACGAAGCACTGGCTTATGAGAATGCCACATCAGAAGTTCTCTACACTTCTGATCCTGTCTTCCAGGCTGTCTTCCAGTCTGACATCGGGGCTCTGCTGGAGCAGGTGGGCGCAGGGAAGGAATCTCTGAGCTTCATGAAGAGACGCATACGCAGAATGGCAGCACAGTGGGCCTCCGCTGCTCGACGGCTGGATGACAAGCTCCGCAACCACTGGAGAGAGCAGAAAAGGGTGAATATGAGGCACACACATTATGCTTCTGTGCACACTGGGGGATGAAAGTGTGGGATGAGAGAACAAGTCTGTGTTGTTTTATCATTTCTAAGCAATGTGGTTGCAAGATGCCGAGCCAGTAAAAAGTGCTTTTCTCAGATTTTCTTTCTTGTTATTTACTGTAACTCTAAAAAAAAAAAAAAACTATTCCTCAGCTCCTAATTTGATCTAAATCCATCTGTTTAGGCTTTAAAGAGAAAACCTCTTAGCACAGGATGTTTTTGGATGAAACATCAGAAAGCCAGACAGTCCTTTAATGCTCGGCTGCTAAGTTACCAGAACAGCTGTGAGTTTGTTGGACAAAAATCTTCTTTTATCTTCAGTTCTCGGTGTGTGTAAATCAAGTTGCAGACAGAGTAGATAATGGTGCAAAGGGACCCCTAGCTGGTGTTTATTGGCTTTAGTGCACTTTCACCACTGACATTTACAGGGACATTTCCACAAAGTGTCAAAGAGTGCTGCCTGCTGCTACAGACGTCTGATGAAATGGCATTAGATCCCTCCTGGCGTGTATGTTAAAACCTTTACAAAATGACTTGTAAGGAATTAACCCAGAAAAATCTTACAGTAGAAATATATGTCTCACTTAGATTTATGTTACATGCAATAATTGTATGTTACATGCAATAATACACTATTGCACAGAACTTCCCACACTCACTGCTACACTTTCATCCCTTGATGAGTTGTTTTTGCCTTTTTGTGGTTGTTTGATATGTTGATGACACAAGATTTGTTTAAATGTTCATGTCTTGCTGCCAGTGGGGTGCCAGCAGTATTCTTATGCTTTTATTTTTTTGGTCCAGAATATAGTGGTTAAAATAACCTGGTGTTAAATGCTCAACCAATCAATCCGTCCACTTTGTTTCAGACCCACAGAGATTATAAGAGTATGAAATAACTCCACCGCAATGTGTGCAGCTCTCAGTGTGGTTCTCTACTTAATCCACCCTACACTTCCATTTATATACAACATAAGGTTTCTTATCACTGCCTGACACCCTGGGATAATTTACACTGACGAACATATGACTAACACCGTATACCGTAAATCTTGGCACAACAACACCCTCGTAGCAACACTATTTTTATACCCACACTAATAGGTGAGCAGTAAATAAGCGTACCGTAATTTGAGAGACCTTCACATCTGAAAAGTACTGTATGTACAATAGTATTAACCGGAGAATATACAGTAATCATATTCATGATGTATACAGTATCTCCATTAATCGTCCATTAAAGGGACACTGCACCCGTTTTTACACATTTTGTTCAGTTCGAGGAGTCCAAATCAACTTATGAAAAATCTTGTTTAATGTCTAATGTGGCTCTGGAGGCGCTTTCTGAAGTCTGAAAGAATAACCCCAATGATGTCACAGTGATGTCTAAGTGAGACTTAACACTAGGCTCGTTCAAGATGAGCCAGGTCTGCGTAGAATCGATCACCGGCGATCGCCGCCCAGATTTGTGTTCGACTTGATCCCGATTTGCTCTGACGTCATGCACACATGGGCAACGTGGGATTATCTACAGTCTGTTGTTTATTAACATCAGCAACAGATCGCATGTCGAGCATTTTGACAGCTACTCTGTCTTAATAGGAACAACTGGAGACTGTGTACAAGCTGATATGTGTCTGATAACATTTTATTAAATCGGAATCTGACCTAACAGGATGTGAGTGTTTCTTTGACTTCCTGTTCAGCATGAAGGCTGCTGGAATCGGCTGGAAACTGTCAGACTTTACCGCAGCTTTTTGTCACCACCCCCGGCTGCTGCCGCCTGCTCTCGTCCACTTTACAGGCGAGGCGCAGTTCATTTCCCACGAGCCTGCTTTACCAACTGGACATGTGGGGTTTGAAAGAAGTGGCCAGTTACTAGGCAAGAAAGGTCTATTGGAAGGCTATCCAGTTGCATTATGGGAAGTGTAGGATCCAGTGTTTTGGGAGCTTTACACACACAAGGGAGTAAAGGTTAAAAATATCGCAGCGTCTTCTTTTGGTTCGATTTTGACCTTTCGTTTTAAACTGTCACTTGTGAGTGCCCAAAACATTATGGAGGTATGATACTAAATCATTAGTATAATTATGGCCAAGTCATTTGACCTCATAATGTTAATTTTTTCCCCCTTTATTACATCTTACATAATGTTGGGGTTACGTCCCTCTTTTTAGCGTTAAATCTGTCAAAGTCAGCACCCTACTAAGAACGTACTGTATATTCAACACCTGCTAACGAGCAGCACTGCAGGGAGAAAATGTACTGTAACCAAATCATTTCCATATGAATAAAATGGTTTATTTAGAAAAACAAAAAATCAACCATATCTGAAGCATTTCATGTTTCTTTTGCTTGAAGCCCCATTCAATTTCCGACATCTGCGACATGTTTGCATGCATGTCTGTATGGCGTGTCATACTAATAGAACACTGTTATTATATGTAGGTTTGCTTCTTATAGTATAACATGCTGAAGATTGCATTGTAGATCCAAATTGTTTCACTCCGAACGTGTGGACAGCTCTCCATAAGAAAACGAAAAGTTGCGTGATACTCCAAAAGCTTAAAAGAAACACGAGGAATGAAAGACATTAATAGTGTTTTGCTTTTGGTAAACGAGCTGACAGTATCCTGTCGTTCTGCTCTGTGTGCTTTTCATTAGTTTCCTTCTGTTTTCAGATGGATAAATCAAAGCCTGTTCTGTTGATAACAATTTGCTCTTCCAAAGTTCTTCCCCACTGTGGAGAGAGCTCTGTGTTTGACAGTAATAGTTACTGTCCATTTTAACCAGACCCTGCAGGCTTGGCTTCCGTCGCTGAAACAGTGAGTGCTGTTAAGAAAACAGAAATGGACAGATTTGTAGAGAAGAGAGATGTTTTTCATGAAACGTCTGTTCTGTCTTGCTGTTTAGCGTGCACTGAGAGTTTAGCATTAATAAAGCATATCCAGCTCTTACTTTACCCTCTAATACTCTTGATGTGGTATACATGTGATGTTAGGAATTATCAGTTATGTTTTGGTTTTATCAGGTTGTACTTTAACTGGAATGACTTCAACATAATGACGAGTGACCAAAGATACTTATGTATGTCTGTATGTATGGTCGTCCTCTTTTTTTTTTATACAAGCTACCCAGGGATGCAAAAAGACTTTCAGCCCTAGCTGACAATAAAGTTGTATCGTATCGTAAATACATTCACTAGGGAACATCAGTTCACAGGCTAGATAGCTAATTAGCTCCTCAGCTCATTAAACAGCACCTACTGGTTAGTACAGTATAACTGAAAAAAAGGTATTGAGCTATATCTAGTTATACTGTAAGATTTACAAAAAGCACCCAAAACCAATTCATCCTAGTCGGATCCATACTGGACTAGCCAGTGAAACATGGGGAAGGTCTAGATAATAATATAACTTAACGCCTCTCAAACCCCCATTAACACATTTTTAAACCAGGCCTTATTGATATGAAATGAAACATAAATACGCAACGCTATTCAGAAATAGATTTTTGGGGATAGTTCATGGGAAATTTAAAAACTAGTCTTTTCTCTTTGCCAATTGGAAGGCAGGGGCAGCGTGACGCCTGGTGTCTGTCCAAGCAGGTGTCGGGGTGTTCATGTTGATATCTACAGTAAGATGTGGAGAGAACTCACTGTCACACTTCTAAACAACATGGTGAATAAATGTGTGGTCTAGTAGATGAATAAAATTGCCTTTTTGAAAGTTTCAAGACAAAATTAAATGCTGCCATCTGTTAATTAAAGAAATCTGATTTAATTACATATTTAACAGTCTGAAAATGCCATTCTTCCCCATCAGCAATTAAACCGCTCGGTATTGTTCTGCATATCAATTAGCCCTCGGCTGGTCAATTTTCATTTCAACTCCGTGCACAGTTGATTGTGTTCTTAGGAGTTACGATGGTGTGACTATGCTTGTCACTCTGCTTTCTCGCTGTCATTAGATACTCAATTCTATTTAGAATTTGACATCACCGATCCATGCCAAATATCTGAATTTATTCATGTGTGAATCTGTTGAAGTGTTTGTGAAAATTGCTCTGGCAAAAATCTCAGTTAATCACCGCAAGGGACATGGAGATAGTCTGAATATAAAAATCATAAAAGAGATGGCTTGAGCCGTACAATAAAAGTGAAAAAACAAAAATTCACACAAAGCACAATGCAATGCTGCACAAAAGCACATTGCCTTGACTTTTCTCCTTTTTATTCTTCATTCAGATTCTAGTTCATGTGGGCTTTCTGACAGAGGAGTCTGGGGATGTCTTCAGTCCCAAAGTGCTGAAGGGGGGTCCTCTGGGTGAGATGGTGCAATGGGCTGACATCCTCACAACCCTCCATGTGCTGGGACACAACCTCAAGATCTCGGTTTCCCTCAAGGAGCTGCACGGGTACGTTTTACATTGGACTCTTTGATCCTGTTATTTTCAGGCTGTGGGTAGAACTGCTGCAGTCGATGTACAATACTCTGCTTTTGTGTGGTGATGTTTCTCCCATCCAATTTTAATGCGAGATTCTTTGGGGGGGCAGGAATCATCTCGTAACCGGCAGCCCAGTCGTGGCGTGGTTGCCCACACACTGTTTTCAGCCACCTTTGGCCACACACAGATAAGCTATCTCTCCTTACTGCAGAGTGCTATTTCAGCCTGAGGGCTTGACCGCATCTCTACAGTTTGTCCACCTTCTTCCTGCTGCAGCTCACCGACTATAGTGCTATAACGGGCTTGTGGCTCGACACACACAAATGATTATGCAAGTGGACACACACACACACACATATACACAGACATACATTTACACACAGACATACCTACAGTATACATACATACATACATACATACATACATACATACACAA
Source organism: Sander vitreus (assembly GCF_031162955.1). Classification (NCBI taxonomy): domain Eukaryota; kingdom Metazoa; phylum Chordata; class Actinopteri; order Perciformes; family Percidae; genus Sander; species Sander vitreus. The sequence goes on along the minus strand of NC_135869.1, from coordinate 22,703,358 downwards.
CATGCACAACATACATACACAACATGCACAACATGCACAACATACATACACAACATGCACAACATGCCTCCCAGTCAGTCAAACCAGATGGGTTCATCTAAAAATATGGTGAGGTGCAATGAAAGGAGTTCAGAAGGCAGATGGGTCCAGTCCTGTCTCGGAAATTTTCTCGGCGGCTTGATCTTTCAGAGCTGCTCCGGCTTCACGCTGGCTGGTCAGGAAAATGACAGTGTATAAGACGAGATTTGCTGTCGATTCTTTTCTGCCAGTGGGTGGTGTGAAGCTGGCGCAGACAGGCTGATAATAATGTACACTTGTTATTGAGCACTGTATCCCTTGCTGTAGGGAAGGATAAGGGCATTGATGAGTTAGGGCTGCCCTTTGATTAATTTCAGGCTGTGCAGAAAAACGTCCTCCATAAGAATAGACTAGGGAGATCCGTGATGTGGGGAAGATGCCGCAGTGGGAATGCTTCTGCTGCCCGTGCTATTATTTACCTCACTAATTGGTGTCATGGTGTATTGAATCACTGCAGTCTGTCTCCATTGGGAATACCATCAGAAATGTTTAAGAAATTGCAGAAGACTTGCGAAGGCTAGGGCTCATACTTTTCAACGTGTGTGTGTGTGTGTGTGTGTGTGTGTGCGCGCGCGCACGCACACATTCAAGTCTACAGAGAGAGGGAGATTATATGTATATTTATATAAGTCTGCAGTGGTGTTCCATTAGGGCTGATGTTGGTCTTTATTCAGCAGGAAATGAAATGTTCAGCCTCAGAGAAAATATAATGGAAGGCTGAAATTGAAGCTAAGTAGGTTTTTCAGGCTCAGACCATATTCCCTCTCCCCACGATGCCCAACCAAGTGTACATATCCCACTATTTATTTATTGCCATCTGAAATTGGCAGGTTAATGGCAGATGCTGAACATCCATAAATGAATAAATCCCCCTTACTGTGACTGTTGATGAATAGAAAACGGGAACATTTCTCTCCCACACACTATCAAATTGACATATTGTTACGTATGTTGTGCTCCTACAGATCCCCTCAGGCTTGTATCTATTTACTAATTTACTTTATTATCGCACCATAATAGCATCATCATCCTACCCTGGAAATTCAGAGTTCTTGTGAGAGCACAATTTGAGTTTGCTCAGCGAGTCACTCTGGCATTCAGTATTGATGCTCATTAACTATGCCCTTGTAGCCGAGCTGCACCAATCACATCGGTGTATCTGATATAGGCGGGCCAGAGGCGAGCTAAACAGATGACGACAGCGCTGCGACGTCAAAGTCATTAGTAAACATTGCAAGATGGCTACGGATGAACACCAGTTGTTTGAAACAGCTTTGGCCACTACACTAAAACCAGTTAGACTTGGCTTTTATCTAAAAGAGGAACAGAAGACGCCGCTTGAATCGTTCCTTTGCAAGAAGGACGTTTTTGCTGTTTTGTCGACCGGAAACGGCAAGAGTTTAATCTACCAGTTAGCTCCGCTGGTAGCTAAGCGTATGGGCTCTGGATACGTCACCTTGTGTATTGTTGTGATTGGTCATAGTGTTATATAATTGTGTGCAGTGAGATTTTCAAATGCATGCTTGGTGCCGCACCTCGAGTTGGGCCATTTTCATCACTCATTGCCAGACCCTTAATCTTTTGGATTTGGGTCTGGATTTCCAGGCTATCATAATTCTCAGTGTAAGTCTTAAACTGGAAGGATTCTCCATAAAAAGAGAAATGGTGGCAGTGTAGAGTAGACATTGAGATATGAGTTTGAGATGCGAACCTTGTTGACATGAAGTTCAGTTCTGAAGCAAGGAAGACTGATCCATATAAAGGGAGAGCCATTGTAGTAGTAGTAGAACAAAAGAAGAAGCACAGTCCTGGGTTTATTGTAATTGAGCTGGCTGTGACATCACTTCAGTCAGTAACACCAGCACTTGTCACACACTGAGGGGGGCCCCTACGGCGGTTTTCAGAGCGGCAAAGACAGCTGTCACTTCCGCTCAGGGATCTCACCCTCTCCCAGAGTGACATGGGTAATTAGCCGGCGACAGAGCATGCCGTCTCAACACCTGAGGAGCGGAGGATGGGGGGGGGGGCGGAGTGAGAAAACAGAGGAGGGGAGAGAATAACGAGGGTTGAGGTAGCTGCAGAATGTCAGGTTTCACCTGTTCTGTCAGCAGAGTGGAGAATTAATGTACACGCATGCACACACACACACACACACACACACACACACACACACAGCCACCTAGTTGATGTGATCCAGAGATGGTTCTCAGATTCTCTCTGCCTTCTCTTTCTTACTCATGCTGATGTATTTTTTTACTGTCTTCACACACTAGTGTCTCAGGCTCTGGTTTAACATGCAGGATGTGATGAGCAGTATCTCAGGCTCTGGTTTAACATGCAGGATGTGATGAGCAGTATCTCAGGCTCTGGTTTAACATGCAGGATGTGATGAGCGCCGCTGTGCGTAGACATTTTGCTGATGGTGGTTCTATATCAATTATGTCTAGTGGGCTTCACTTGACTGAGCACATTAACACAGACACCAGGGATTTTGACCTTGTTTCTCCCTGCAAACACACGGACATGCCTAAATTTGTGATCAGTAACCTGAAAGAATGATTCAACAAATGTCAAATCGGTGGTCATTGGTGTCGGTAATCCACCAGTCTGAACAGTTGACAGGAGTCATGACAGGCATGTGCAGGGCACCCTCAAGGGTAAAAATCTTGAAATCAAAGCTGTCTTTTCTCTCGAAGCTCCAAAGAGAGCCTACTTATGCTGCGTGTGTCAGGTTGTGCCTTTCCATAAGTGCTGACTCTCTCACCCTGCAGCCTTCTGATTGATGAGCCGTTGTTGCTATGCTTTGAGATGAAATGTAAAAACGGCAGCATTGATAAAAGCAGCCAGAGAAAAAACCTTGTACGGATATGTCTTCAGCACAATGGTGTATGGAAACTAAATACGGTTAACAGTGAAGTGCTTGTGTGTTAAATACTGTGGTCAGTTTTTCTAAATATGTTACCCTTAAGGCTCAGTGTGTTTTTGCTTTTTATTTATTTATTCTTTTTTTTTTTAATACAGATTTTCACAGGACAATTCTTCATTATTATTTTTTTTATATCACCAAAAAGGTTTAAACCAATTTACCCACAGATTCCTTTTGCACCCAAAATTGTTATATTTTCTGCAGCATAAGGATTTTATTTACCGCAGTAAAAAAAAAAAAGAGGTCATCTTGTGATGTTGACAGCTCAGAAAGTACTTCCAGAACAGAAACTGAGGAGAAAAATGGGGAGAAAATACAACTAAGCTGCTGATTTTGCACTTCAGTCCATCTCATTATTAAGTAAAAAACAACACAAAAACTGTTTGAATTTGATGTTTGTATTATTAATGTTACTGTCCTCATAAATGCAGATATATTTCCAGTTTTCTTTTTCTTTTAAATAAGAACTGAAAATAATGAGCCCTAGTTACTCTTTATACATAACATAGCTGTTCAACACAAAGTTAGTAAGAGTGTTGCTTGTGTGTCACGGCAACCATTTTCGGGAGCTGAATTATAGCCAGATACTACACATCAAACTACAGCTGTATCTGATCACAACAGCGTCAACATCTGAGTTTGTGTCTCCTCCTGTTATCCTGCGGTCTCAAGTGGTTGATTAGCATGCCAGACTCTGTTCCCTCTGGCAGGCCGGCTTCACACACAGTGGCACATCAACTCTCCTCTCTGCCCATGTCATTCCCCTCACACTGCGAACCCGCCCTGCAGCCCTCAGTTAACCCCTAGCCCCCAGCCTCAACCCCTCATATGTGCCTGGAAATCTGCCACAGCCAATTCCTCTCACTGTTGGACACACACTGTTTACACCCTTCCTTTAAGAGGCAATGCAGTACGACTATGGAGTCTCTAATACTCTTTTGTCTCTGGCTCTCTCCCTTTCCCCCCCCAAACTGGTGGGTTGCCATGGTGCCAGTGGCCAGCTGTGAAACAGAGAATTTGTGCCCAATGGTGGTTGTCAAGTGGTGTCAGGAGATACAGTATATGCAAGGCTTGCACCTTTTGGTCTTCTTTTTGCAGTCTTCTCCTTTTACCATCCTTCTCTCACAACTTATTTCTCTTCTCTGAAGTCTGAGCAGGTTATAGAGCTCACTTTCATACTTTGTTTGAATAAAAATAAAAGACAAATGTATCCTTCTCACAATTATTGTCTGTGTAGCCAGAGCCGGATATAACTTGTACACAGCCAGTAGTGATTTATTCTGAAACAACTCTGCATTAGCGTTTTCAGTGTATGAAGAGCAGTTCTGTTTTGTAGACATCACTGAGCATGCTCATGGATGCGTTTATGCTGCTGAGAGGAATAAACATTTGCTATGTTCATCACAGTAAAGCATAATGTCTTGGTTACACAGACAGGACTTGTTAGTGGGATACATATATTGTTGGTTGTGGTCTTTTCATGTGATTTGTTGATAATGATAAATAGATTAAAAAAGAAAAAAAGCTTATCCTTTCATCTTGTGTGCGTGTGCATCTCTGAAGGAGAGAAAGGGAGTCTGTGCCTGCTTGTGTATGCATACTGTATGTATGTGTGTTACAGTATGTGTGCACTCCCATTTCCGCACTCCTGGCTCCTTAATGCACTTTAATCCTGTTACTCTTCCCTTAAAGTTTGCCTGGATTTGCATATATCCAATTAAACCTCCGTACAGCAGCAACTTCAGTGGATCGTGAGGAGCGGAGACACATACAGATCTGCTGTCAGTCACTTTAATGCACCTGCTCTCGCAGTAATGCACATCAGCTTGAATCTATGAGAGGCCATAATTCAAACTTAAACTCAGGGTGCGAACTACGGGGGAGCTAGGGGGAGCTCACCTCCCCTTAATAAGACACGGGCACCCCTGAAAACTTGATTTGTGAAATTTTGGGGGGTCTCTAAAAATATTGACAATGTGTCCTTTTGACGTGCAATTTAAGTTTTGTGTAATGTGATCATCGTTTTTATTATGTGTAAAAATGCAAACATATTCATTCATGCATGACGGCAATTTAAACCTAATTCACTTCAATAAAGATAGCTATACATGCTATTCTTATCATGAGCATCAAGGCATGGTGGCGCTGCGGTGCAAATTCAACTCATGTTTAGTACATGTTAACTGAAAGATTCATAGAAAAAATATAAACGTTGGAGGCCATTAGTCGGCGCGCAAAGTCCTTGAAATCCATTCTGCAATTAGCATCATATTCCATGGCAAAAGAAAACAGGGCAGTTTAATAATTATTATTATTATTATTATTATTATTATTATTTTGTTTTTTTGCTAAGAAATTGTGTAGCGATGACATTACTAGCACAGCCGATTCACCTGCTGCAAGCCCTGTTAGCACACCTCCCGCCAGGGTGACAACGCAAGAAGTAGCTGAAGAAATAATGTCCTCTCTGGCTGAAGATGGTGGTGGGAACAGCTCGTCAGAGGCCGGCCACCATCCTAACCCCTCTTGCTCCTCTCTCCCATTAAATTGGTACAACCAGCAGGGGAGAGACTGGAAGAGCCGATGTACATGGCTGTTTGAGAAGCTTGTGGTTCATCGCTTAGGCCTAATTGAACGGAGGAATTATGGTATTCTTTGGTAGCCTGAGTAACTTTACCCGTTGTTCACGTGAAATCTCAAAGACAGCCTGATGCTTTGTTTATAGACTATTTGTGGGTGGCTGTTTGACCTATGTATTCCTGTCGATAAAGTATAATAGGGTAAATCCTGTATAGTGCATGCACTTGTAGCTGTTATGTATCTTTGTAAGTCATTGTAAGTCAACAACAGTCTTGGCCACCGTAAGTTCATTACTAGGTAAGATAGACCTGCGAACACACGGAACAGTCTCGGCCACCATACGTAAGCAAGGTAACGTAAGTAAGGTAAGGTAAGTTAGTAAGGTAAGTAAGTAACACGTACACACAGAGAAGGTAAGTTGTAAGAAAGCTTGTCTAACATATTTAATATTTACTCCAGAGAGGCCAGAACATTTGGTAATATAGCCAGTTTGTGGCTAAATTATTATCTGCTTTACAACCACAAGCTTTGGCTCAGTTTGGCTGGCTTACGTTGTCTGAAACTTGGGGAAATGTTGGAGTGCATGGTAAGGACTGAAGATGTATTTCTTCATATTATTTCAAATTATACTGTATTAATAGTCTTTCTAGTTACATTAAGACTACATTTATTAAAGCAGCGTGCTCTGGATATCATTTCAATAATGTTTAATATCCTGTCAAAACATAGGCCTACATTAATCATTGCATTTGTCTGTTTCAAAGATGTCAGGTAAGAAGCAAAATAATCTTTTTTCATTCTGGGCACCAAAGGGTAAGCCCCCTAAAAAGGTTGCCAGATTAGAGGAGGAGACAGTGGAAGAGGTGGTGGCAGAGACAGTGGAGAAGACACCAAGGGAGACCGTAGGAGGGACAGTGGAAGAGAGCACACATGAGAAAAACTCAGTGGACAGGACAGGGAAGAGGAAAGCTCTAAGTGGAGCAGCCACTTATAGGTGTACTTTCAAAAATGAGTGATCAACCAAATAGCCATTTATCACCAAAGGCACTACCAGCTCCTATTACTGGTGCTGTTTGCAGACACGAGAATTCATGTGCCCATCAAGGTGTGACTGATGTCAACAGGCATGTTAAAAGCAAAGGGCATCAAGCCAAAGAACCACTGCGGCAAATATTACATTGTACTTTGTAGTTAATGCTAGCAATTTTTAGCATGCTAACACACTAAAGTAAGATGGTGAACATGGTAATCGTTATACCTGCTTAACAATAGCATTGTCATTGTGAGAAGGTCTGTGACTTTTAAATTGTCTCGATCCTTCCCCCCTTCTGTAAATAACTTTGTAAACTATATTAAAAAAAGTTGCTGCAGTTGTCTGTTTTATGGCCTCACGGTGGTGAGACCCTGGGAGCTGGACTGATTGTATCCACCTAGCTGCATACTGCACACGCTATAGAGAACAGAAATACAGCTCAAGTAAAGAGCACTTTGTTTGTGTAAGCACTGAGTTGCCTGGCTGTGTACCGTTGACTGATGAAACCGCAGCTTAAAGCTCCATTGGCTGACATGCCCTTGCTCATTATCCCGTCTGCTGTAGGGGAACCGGCCGCCATGCCTGTTTCCACAAGGCTGCGGTGCTGACTAAATATGTTCACTCTCCAAAGAAAGATCGATAGTTCTTGTTTTGCAGGTATTTGTGTTTGCAGACACTGGGTTGTGCAGGATGTGTTTCTGAGCCAGGTAGCCAGAGAAAGAGGGAGTATAAGGGCATAGGTCTGTGACTACTGCTGCAAAAACTTTCATGAAGTGGATGCAGTTTGACGACACTAAAAGCTTTCATGTTTCCCGACTTCCTCACTGCTTCCAGTGCAAGTTTGATCATCTCCTTTACGGAGATGCTTTCATTGCTGTTGGTTTGCTTTTCTTTGAAAGCATCGACAATGCTCTCCTTTTGATATGCACTCCTTTTTGATCAAAGAAAGTTTGCATTTTGTAATTCTTAGACATCTAAGATCCAGCCCTTTTTTCCTTTGCGAGTAATTTGGTTTGGTAGTCCTGCTAATCTATTAGTTATGCATTGCATGAGAAAGCTACAGTAGATGGAGCTAGAATTTTAGCTTGAACATTTCTCACATCTTTATTACATTCCATGTGTTATGAACGTGCAGAGAATGTCATCAACAACTCAACAGCGCTGCATATAATTTCCTCACAAGCCTAGTAGTACAAGTGTGTTTTTGTGTGTGTGGTGGTCCCACCTAACCATTATTGTATTTGTAAAAAGGTTTTACTGTAAAAACTGCTTCATGTCACACTATCTTGACATCCAGTTAACTGCCTTTAGTATTTGACAGAAATGCACTTACTCTTCTTTTGCTGTATTGTTTGTTGTACTGTGGCTCTTAAGAACTGCTGAAGTTTGACAAAGCAACACTTTCTCTTGTAATGGAAACAGACACACTAGATTGCGTTTTTCTCAAACAAAGTGCTACCTTGATGCCAACTGAAAGCAGAGCACTCTGAAGCTGCGCTGCACTTCGTCATAGCATTTATATCTCCTGTCTTTCCTGGTGGTGGTAACATACTGTAAGGCTCGTTTGTATCTGCTCTCATCTGGTTTTTATTTATTCCTTATTTGTTTAGGCAGCACATGTTTTATCGTGACAGATCAAGCCCGTCTGGTTCACTGCACCGAACGGAAAGTAACCAGGGCAAATTATATCAATACAACACATTTTAATTGTATCATAAACATGCAAGAATATTGCTGTCAATCCCCTGTGTGCCTTTTGTAGAAAACAAGATAAAATATTCTAAAACTAGATTAAAACATACAGCAGCCTTGTTGTATTCAATGTCCGAATCACTCCCTATTTACTATATAGTGCACTAAATTTACTGCCTGTCTTTTTGAGTGTGAAAATGTATCCACTGTGCCCTCAAAAATTCCCCAATGGAAACGAAAACAGTAGTGTTCATGGCATGTACACTACTTTCTGCTTAAGATTCCACAATGCAATGCTTCACATTTTAAAGATTTCTTCTGAGCGACTTAACAGCTGTCATTATGATGACAAATGATTACAATTACTGTCCTGCAGAGTGTTTATTACATAGGGAGTAGTGAATGAGTGAGTTTGCCTGGTAGCATTGAATTCTGCATTGTTCGGTTGAATGGCTCAGCCGACTCACTGACAACGCTGACATGCTTCACAACGCAACTGGGCTCTTTAGTTCTGCCTGTGTTCATCTCTCTCTCTCTCTCTCGCTCTCTCTCTCTCTCTCTCTCTCTCTCTCTCTCTCTCTCTCTCTCTCTCTCTCTCTCTCTCTCTCTCTCTCTCTCTCTCTCTCTCTCTCTCTCTACTTCTCTCTCTCTCCACTTCTCTCTCTCTCTCTCTGTTTCTCTCCCTGTTTCTCTAAACTCAAGTCATAGGCACACACACACACACACACACACACACAGTTGTAGTCCTTTTATAGGGAATGATCTGTCATTACTGTTTATTCAGATTATCTCAGAGAGCGTTTTATCTTTCTCTGTTTTTTCCCTTTTAGTTTTGTGTGCTTCACCACTTTCTGTGGCTTTACAGTGATTGTTGGATGCAACTGTGCACACTGTTTAGCTCAGTTTGACGCTAACATTGCATCTGCCCTGTCTGTAGGTCTCTGGGGGTCCCTCCAGGAAGAGGAAGCTGTCCTCTAACAGGACCTCTGCCCTTTGACCTCATCTACACCGACTACCACGGCTTGCAGCAAATGAAGCAGCACATGGGTCTGTCACTGAGGAAGCACAAGTCAGTCGTTCTCTCTCTCTCTCTCTCTCTCTCTCTCTCTCTCTCTCTCTCTCTCTCTCTCTCTTTCTCTCTCTCTCTCTCTCACACACACAAACTGTTATTTCTATTTGTTTGCCAAGCTCTAAGTGCAGTGATTGTTTGTTGCATCCATTTTTGTAACCAATAATTGCTTTTCTGGTGAAATACTTCACTATTGGCGTATTGACTGGCTGGTAGACACTAGGCCTGTAAGTTCACTGTGCATCAGCAAAATTCTCCCTTTGGGGAAAACACCGTGATCAATCAAGTTGCAGGTGCTCTTTATATGCATCACATAGGAAGGTTGGAGTAGGTTGTCTGCTTAACTGAATGACTTAGCCTGTATGCAAGTTATGCACTACAAAAGAAATATACTGTATCATTTATTTGTAAATGCTAAAAGAAACGAACCGCAATTCTGAGCGGTCACAAGCTCTTTTCTTTCTGTAATTGTTTTTTTGGTTTTTTTCCAGCTGGGCAGCACTGGAGCAGTCAGTGTTTTTTTTTCTCTCTATCCTAACAAAGAAAAACAATGCAAACAGCTTTCAATGCAAACTGCAACTCTGGGAAGTAAATATACAAGTTATAGCAGCGTGAAAATCATGATAATGGTGTGGGCTGTAATACAGTTGTTGTTAGATTGTATTGAGTAGCTGTATTGCGGTTGAATGCATAGGAGGAGACAGGTGCTGGATTCATTAAATAACTCTTTTTTTTTTAAATTTTTTTTTTTTTTTTACAATAATTCATCCTGATTCTCCTGCGTTTTGAATTGTGTAAAAAGAGGTCCTGGCAGGGCAGCTGCGGATAACCTCCACAGCTTCCAATCAGCGTTAGTCCAAGGTCAGCTGATCGACCAACACTCCTCAGCTGTCACTAAGTGAAATTCCAATACTTTAATTTCCTCTCCTGCCCTGACGCGGACGAGAGAGGCAAGGCATTGATGCATTTGAGTTTGAATTACATCAATTGATTTTGACTTGCCAGTGTAAATATTCACTGGCGATAGTCCCCTCCCATCTTCTGTTTTGAATTTGATCGGGGAGGACATTTACACAACATGTTTTGCAGTCAAATGAGTGTAATCTAGTCCCTGTTGAAGAGTTCACAGAGCCTTCACAGGATCAGAGAGAAGTTTAAGAATCTAAAGAGACTCACTCCCGGGAAGAGAGCTTAGCATCTCCTTAAAATGTATTTCAGAGATTGGTCCACGTATTTGACTTGATTTCATCTCAGACTTGGTCCAGGTTGTGCCATGATCTGTTTCAGCAGAGGGCCCTGGGGTGGCTGTGATACAAGACTGTGATTTAAGCCTCAGATGTCTCACCTTGAGGCTCCTGTAAACTCTGCTCAGTGAGGGGAGGAGGGGGGGGGATACATCCATCACCACTGACAGCTTTACAAACCCAGACTCTGACAACAAGACAGTTCTAGTCGCTGAGATGAACTCTCTTAGCTCAAAATGGGAAAGGTATTTTACATGGCTGTCATGTTGTTGACGGATTCTGCGTATGTGCTACATTAGGTGATATTAAACCAAGCTAGGTGCAATTTATTTTCCACTTTTTCTGGTGTTTGTCTCACTCAATCAGAGGGAGACTGTATTATTTGAAAGCAAGAGGCAACTTTGATCTAATTTTAGCTCAGCCTATTTCTTATTTCGTCCCAGGTGCCACATCCGAGTGATTGACACCTTCGGCACTGAGCCTGCTTACAACCACGAGGAGTACGCCACTCGGCACGGCTACAGAAGCAACTGGGGCTATTGGAACCTTCACGGCCAGCAGTACATGACCATGTTCCGTATGTGGGCTTTTATTTCGCTAACACAAATGTTGCTCTTAACTGAGGTTGTGCATCTGCTTATGGGAAACACTCTGCATAAACCCTCACAGATCACATCAAAAAGCATGGAGGGTTTTTGATTTGTATAGGTGTTCGTCCGTGTTTATGTTACTGAGAGCGCGAGCAGCCACAAACGGGTCAGAGAAAAGAAAAGGGTGGTCACGGCACATTTGGTGAAATTGGTGACGGAAAAAAACTCAGCTGTTGGAGTAGTTTTTGATTCAAATCTGTGACAATCGGCCTCCCTGCTGTTTCCAAAATGAGCCTAACACTGTGAAAGATGTCAGCTTTCGTCTTGGGTTTAAAAAAATCTTTTTGCTACCCACTTGGCATCTCCATGCTGTAGCAGATTTGCTTTGTGTGTGTACTACCATTCATAGTGTTGTTTTGCCTCCTGAGAGTTGTAAGCTGTGGCAAGTTAAAGCAGCGATCCAAAACTCCTTGAAGATTAAATCTATAGCAAAGATTACGGAGATGAAAGCATCACTTTTGTAAAGTTGCTTCAACTCATTTCATTGGTATGCAGTAAAAGTCTACCAACTAGGTGATGAGAATGCAAATACACTATGTTGTTTGTTTAACTGATGAAGTTAGCAGTGGCGTCGTTTCACCACACTCTGCCGCACAAATGAACGGAATACTGATTGATAATAAAATATTATGAATTTCAGCTTTACAGAATCCCCACAGTGCTGATTTTGTTGTGTATTCTCTACATGCGCAGCAGTCTGGATCCCCACAGCTGCTCCTTTTAGTTTAATCACATCTTTTTTTGAGACATGAAATTGGACTTGAGGTGTCGTGTTGCCAATTGCTTTGTTTGTCCTTGGCAGCCCACACTCCAGATAACTCTTTTATGGGTTTTGTGGCGGAGGAGCTGAATGAGACGGAGAGGCTGAACATTCAGCGTAACAAGGTTAACAATATGGCTGTTGTGTACGGCAAAGAAGCCAGCATGTGGAAGGTCAGTATCGCACAATAGCCCCTGCAAAAACTGTCAGATTTTCATTCAATTTTGGTTCCTTTTAAAATATTGTTTACTCTTTGGCTTTGCATTGAAGAATTACACGTGTATTTAAAGGGGACACAGAGTCAAAGAAACAAAAAGAAAAACCTACATGATCCTGTTACCGTAAGTGTGATGCCATCTTGTGTAACTCTTGGTTCAAATGGCAAGTAAGTATCCATCTGTTATAGAAGAGCAACGGGACATTTCACAACTCTTATGAGAGGATTCGTGGTACGTCTCGGATGGTTTCATGTTACCCCAATGACTCTCGTAAAGATGTCCTCTTAAACAAAACGCTATACATTTGTTCAGCTTATGTTAAACAGTGTAGTGTTTGGTTGTTTTCGTTACATTATAAAGAACTGCTTAGAAATTAGGTATCCTTAAGTGTTAAATACAGTACTTCTACAAAATTAGTACAAATGGTGCTGTACAAAATGATTTTTAGGATAAACTAAAATGTAAATGTATTCTAGGACACTTTCTTAGGCACTGATTGGGTTATGACGCCACCAATTATGATTTTTGACTTGCCAGTGTAAATATTCACTACTGATAAAGTGCTGATGTAATATCCTTCTAAAAGCATAATGTCTCCTCCGTTCCTCCCTGGTACTTCTGTTTTGAATTTGATCGGGGAGGACATTTACACAACATGTTTTGATAGGTTTTAGTGTTGATGCAGTCAAATGAGTGTAATCTAGTCCCTGTTGAAGAGTTCACAGAGCCTTCACAGGATCAGAGAGAAGTTTAAGAATCTAAAGAGACTCACTCCCGGGAAGAGAGCTTAGCATCTCCTTAAAATGTATTTCAGAGATTGGTCCACGTATTTGACTCGATTTCATCTCAGACTTGGTCCAGGTTGTGCCATGATCTGTTTCAGCAGAGGGCCCTGCAGTTCAAATTGTAGCACACATTAACATTATAATTCCTGTTTACACCCTCCAAAGTTCCCCAGTTGTCTCCATTTTGTCTGACGGGGAGCCCACATTGTCAGACTTTGAAAACCCGACTTTAGGGGAGTCATTATACCCCTACACATGACATGAATCAAACAGACAGATTGAATGCATACGGTATAATTGTTGCATCCCAGATGAATCTGATCAAATCAGGATAAATATAAAGTTTGGGGAACTCACTTTCCTGAGCAAACCTTGACAACGTGCACTGTGAAACACCGGCTAGATGGTACATTTCCTGCAAAGTTTCTCCTACAGGAATCTGGCCTGAAGTGTGATGGTAGAGGAACAATTGTTTTTGTTTAGAGTAAATTTTCCCTTCGAGCTATTGGCAAGGTTTCTCATTCTTCCTGTAACTTTGAAGTGTGCTGCAGCCTCCCACAAGGTTTGGTTCACTGCAGCTTTGTTCCTGCACCGACATAACATTCCCTGTTTCTCAGAACAAGTTGAGCTGCAGTGTAACATTTGTGCATCTGAAAGATTGTATTGGGTAAAAGACAGAAGTGTAGGGGTCTCTCCAGACAATGAATCCCCCCTGGTTGAGAGCAGTCTCTTCCTCCACATTTTGAGGTTCACATGAGAGATTTGGGGCCTGTAAAGGTCTTATTAGAGGAAAAATGACAAATACTTCATGTCATATTCCCTCTTTTCCTCAACACCTGTCTCTCTGCTCCACTCCCCTCCTCTTCATACTTCTGTTCTCACTATGTACTATTCTCTATTCATCATCCCATGATGCATCATTGACGGATCCACACAGCTTCAAGTAAGTACACCTGCTTTTCACTGGCGTTATCGATTCCCTCAATACCAAAAAACACTACACCTTTTGTTGACTCGAAAATATAGTCCACTTCAGTTTTGTTGGCAACTTTTGAATGTCAGAAATAGTTTACAGTGACTTCAGAGATTTAAAAATCTCCTGACATCGAGCACTATCATTAAATTATGAACTTTTTCTGTAATGTAGCACAGAGGAGCACAATAAAATAAAATGTTTAAGCCAATTTAGATACATTAATGAAGTTGAGAAGGTTTGTCATACCTTTTTTATTACTATAAAAACTGGGCAATTGTAATTCTTGTAACTTGCAACATACACCCAAGAATGTTTGTTTGATTCTTAAAGAGATTTGGGGAGGAATATTACTTTGAGGAATAACCAGCGTTGGGTCAGATTACTTTGAAATGTAATCTATTACTGACTACTAATTACATGGCAATTATTGTAATCAGTAACGTAATCAGTTGGATTACCCAAAACATGTAACGTAATCTGATTACTTTAGGATTACTCTTAGATCACTTCAATACATATGCACCTTAAGTAAAAGACACCACCACAGAATTGATCAATGAATTCTCATTTTATTTTTTCTCTTTATTATTTCATCACATCTAAGAAATCTTTTTGCTCTCATTAAAGCATTCCTGTGTGAACTAACTAAAAACGTTATATTTATTACTTAGTACTTTCTTTACTCTGAACATATCCGTAAATGGTGAAATAACTGAAACCATTAGTTTATCATCATTGGACCACCTGATATCCATCAATGTTTGAACGATGCCGAGCATGTTCCTGTAATGTTAATGTTGAAGCTACATTGTGTAAGAATTACTCCCATCTAGCGTTGAGATCATATATCGCAATCAACTCTCACTCGCCGCGCAGTATTGCAGCTGTGGTAGCCTTCACGCATTTGAATACGTGTGGTCCTCAATGTTTCCTTCTTGAAACTTGCCGGGGCCGGGAAGGGATGATACCCATTAGCAGCAGCTGTGAGTCGAAAATGAGAAAGGCGGAGCAGTATAACCTGTATGTCCCTTACCGGCTAACGTATTTCAAGATGGCGCATCATTCTGGAGCGTCTACCCACTCATGCAAGCGCAAATGTAAAATTCCAAGCCAATAGGAATACTTGGAATTGATGGTGGTGGTCAATATTCATAAAAAAGGACAAGTTTGTGAAGGGCAGTACAGATTCTGATAATGAACAACTACAAACGTTACACACTGGGGCAAGTGTTTCTTCAGATTTTAAGTAGATGTTAGCGCCATTGACAATACTTTTGGTTTGCACAACTTGCACACAACATACACATTATTGCCAACTAGTAAACGCATTTTTCCCAACTGAAACGGGTCTGTCTTTCGACGTCGATGGCTCCTCCATCTTGAGTTTTGATTTGAACCTTTTTCTTGTCAAGAAACTACACAGGCAATTGGATGATGGGGACAATCATCTAGTGGACAAACGAATGCTCGTCAAATTAAAACCTAGTTAGGCTATCATAAAAAAGTTGCATTGTTTGCATGATAAAATGTAATCAGGTAATCCTCAACAATGTAACTATAATCTTACACATTTTTTTATTGTAATCTGGGCTGATTATAGTTGCTTGATTTTTGTAATCTGATTACATAATCCAGATTACATGTAATCCGTTACTACCCAACCCTGGGAATAACCCTTGGATGACATTTATAAATGATTTATGCCTTGAAGGCATAGCATTAGTGAGTAAATCATAACATCCCCCCAAAAAACACCTTTTGAGATAAACTAATTCAGTTTTAATGTCAGTGAAATGAGTCAAGCAAATGGTCTCCACCGGGCAACACGGAAGATAAACATTGATTTAAATCTTTCATAACTTCACAGGTACTTGATCGTTATCAGTATGATGATGATGATAGTGGTAGTGCTAACAAGAACAGACTCAGCTCATTAGATCAGCTTGCCTCATTTCTATGAACCGATACTTTTGTTCAGGCAGGGGTGATACTTTCCCAACACCTTTGGGCTTTTCTCCTCTGCCCTTTTCAAGAGTGGTTGTGTGTGTAATACCGATGAATCTATTCAATTCCTTTAACTGGTCGTAGCTGGTGTCAGTGCTGCAGGAGAAACTTCACCGGGTTTAAAGTAAAATAGTACAATGTAAAACAAGAAAAAGCAAATAAAAGCATAGCTGGCATCAGATATTCTGTCTTTGCAGTCCAACAAGACAGTGGGCTTAATGTTTATGCAATCACTTTATAGAAACTGGCTTTAACTTTGAGCTAAATCCCCATGGCAAATTCTGCTTCAAAGACAGCTCACACTTGGTTGAATTAGCATTGGCAGCGTTTATCTAGCGCTTTTTAATCTAGATAATTTTTTGGGCTTTTTATGGCCTATAATCGACAGGATAGCTTGAAGAAGGAAAGGGGGGGGAGAGAGAGAGGGGGTACGACATGCAGCAAAGGGCCGCAGATCGGATTCGAACCCAGGCCGCTTCCAAGGTCTCAGCCTACATGGGGCAAACACTCTACTGGGTGAGCTAGAGGTCGCCCCACGTTCATCTATTAAAGACGTCTGCACTTTTGTGAGTTTTCAAAACAACATAAGATAACTAAAAGCTCTACAAAGATGCAGAATAATCTGTCCAAACAGCAGGTCAAATTATTATTTAATATGCAAAGGGCAACGGCCTTAAAACCATGAACACAAAGTGGGCAGTCAAAGGCTTAAACTAACCAATTGGGATCTGGTGCACTGAAAAAAAAAAGATTTGATTGCAAATGTAGATGACTTTACATTGCCCCTTTTTTAAGTGTTTAACTTGTTTTGCACCTGTATGTCTCAAAGGGAAAGGAAAAGTTCCTGGCCATTCTTAATCGCTACATGGAGATCCATGGGACGGTGTACTATGAGACGCAGCGTCCTCCGGAGGTGCCCGCCTTTGTCAAGAACCACGGTCTGCTGCCTCAGCAGGAGCTGCAGCAGCTCCTCAGAAAGGCCAAGGTGGGAACATCACTGAGGCTTTCATGAGCTTGGAAAATGATAACTCAGATGTTTGGATACACAAATTCTGGATCATAATGAAATGTTTTTGTTGACGTGTTTATGTGTTTGTAGAGTCCAGCTAAGTGTTGACCTGGATATGAGCAGCTCAGTGTATAGACTCATGATCTCCTTCTCCTTTAAACTTTTCCTGTCAAGCTGTTCATTGGATTTGGCTTCCCCTACGAAGGTCCCGCCCCTTTAGAGGCCATAGCCAATGGCTGCATCTTTCTACAACCCAAGTTTAATCCCCCTCACAGCTCTCTTAATCATGACTTCTTCAGAGGGAAGCCCACCTCCAGGAAGGTAGATGCTCTTGATGTATTGAGAAAAAAACTGCAATAGCAAATAAATATGCACACAGATCTTGACTTCAGTTGTTGCATTGTGATTGTGAATATATATCACATTTCTTCCTCCCTCAGGTGTCCTCTCAGCATCCGTATGCAGAGCAGTATATTGGCAGGCCGCATGTCATCACTATCGACTTCAATAACTCTGAGGAGTTTGATGCGGCCGTCCGTGAGATCATGAGGATCAATGTATGTTAATTTATTGGCGTTTGCCAGCCAACCTCAGCACAACTCATTCAACAAAATAATGGTCTTCTAGTACTCCCAGTACACTTTACACTGCTGCATAATGATTGATATTAATAATAGTTTGACTTTACAGTCTTGGTTTGACCCACTTTTGAAGCCCTCAGCCTTTAATAGAGCACTTAATCATGGCATCCTGCGTTACAGCAAAATGCTTAGCTGTCTCCGTCTCCGCGCTGCTAATTGCTTGAGATATTGAGCGGCTCAGTTGGTAAACTGTGCCCACACCTGGGTTTACATGGCAGCCTTCCAGAGGCCAGCCCCACAGGCAGAAAGCATTGTCCGCAGCAGATCATGTTTATCAATCACACTGTGCTCAATCTGTCACCAGAACAACACCGAGCCACAGCCAGGCCTCTCGCAGTGCCTCTACCTGCCAGGTGTGTTAAATAGACCTTGTGTTTCCTGCTGATAGAAGCATGATGAAGTACCAGTTGTGGCGCTGGCATGTAGTTTAAAAAGTAGATCCTGGGGGAGGCAAAAATATGCCCCGCATATTTAGCGCGGAAAATGGCAATTTATGCAGCGAAAGTGCGGCGTATTTGAAAAAATGCGGCCCCGTGTAAATATGCGGACTTTGGCTGATTATGCATTGAATTATGCGATCGCATAATCGCGTTTTTCTGGAGGGACTGTCTTATGTCTCAGATCCTCTACCCGATCTGGCAAACTTGCATAGTGCGGCTATAGCCAATAGAGGGCTGCAAAGCGAATGCAGAAGTGCCGTTCACCCTTTTTTACCAGTTGATGAATCACTGAAACAATTTTGGAAACATTATTTTAAGGTACAAAAGAATCTTTGGTATTGCTTTAATAAGCGCATTTCCCAAAATGACAAAATGTTCCTTTTCTGTAGTATTTGGAAAACAGTAGTTCAATGTAGATGGACTGCATATATAGCACTTTTCTAGTCTTAACGACTACTCAAAGCGCTTTTTTACATAGTAGCCTATAGTCACCATTTACCATTCACACACACATACATGCGCTGGTGGCCGAGACTGCAATACAAGATGCCACCTGCTCACCAGATAAAAATTCACACACCGATGGCACAGCATCGGGAGCAATTCGGCGTTCAATGTTCTTGCCCAAAACGACTTAGATGACCGCAGTTTAGTATGTCATGCAGTGTTTAGGTTTAATGACACGCATCCTAGTTTACTTACACCTGCCCGAGCTTACCCACCAGCTGGGTTTCTGTGTGCCTTTTTCTGGACACGGCTGGTCCCAGCCTAACTCGCCTCCGGAATGTGGAGGAAGTTTCATTTTATCGCCATTGATGATGGTGTGAAATAATGATAGTTGCTCCTATATTTTTGTAGCCGAGAAATGCAATCAGTTTAGGTATATGAATTGCACAGTCATTCTAAAAATGTTTTCCACTGCTGAATTCAAATCGCCCTCTATGAAGCATTTGTTTTCTCTCTCTCTCAGATTATATTGTATAAAGATGCCCAAAAGGCAAATTGCATTACGGAATATCTGATGAAGTGCTGGATACATTTCATTAAACTCAGATGAAATAAAGTAATAAGAGAATGCTAAAAGGAACACAACACTAAAAGGAACCATTTATCAATTTAAAAGCCTGAGTGCTTTAGTGTCTTGATAGTAAACAATGAGATCTCACTTTAGCTACCAGGGGAGACATTCATTGCACATTCACATTCTGCACTGAGAATCCTGTCAGAATGTACCCTGATATATGTCCTAATTATTGATATCATCAAAATCGAATAGGTTTCAAAATGCAGTAATTACAGCAATATAAACCTCATCTCCAAACTGCAGTAATTTTTCTACACCACCATCAAAACTGTGTCTTCCTGTCACCGCTGTATTCCCTACGACACTGTATAGAAAAAAAAAACACTTGAAAGAAGAGGACAAGCTATTGTTTTCTCTCAGTGAATTTAAATCCATTTCTCATCATCCTTGAGACAGACGATGAGTGACAGGCTGTAACGGCGACACTGATAAACGGCACCCAAAGGATGCAGAACTCACAAAAAACATCAGCCTCCACAGCACTGGATGACCTGTGGTCCGCTGTCAGTTTAATCCATTGTTTGACATATTGATGTAGTCATCACTAAAAAATAATGAAATCAATTTTCAAAGTTGTCACCTGTGATGCATTAAGTCATGGATTTTAATGTGTGGCTTGTGGCATGATATAAGCCTCTCACAATTACGCTAATGAATGTGTCAGCTTTGATTAACTATTAGATGTGCTCTTCCTGTAATTACAATGGCTTGGTTCTGTGGACACACACACACACACACACACACTCTCTCTCTCACGCAGTTTCATCTGTGTGCACATCTGTGTTTGCAGGTGGAGCCATTCCTTCCCTATGAGTACACCTGTGAGGGGATGCTTGAAAGAGTTCACGCCTACATTCAGAACCAGGTGGGTCTCAAAAGTCAACGTAACCAGCAGGCATGCTGGGTAAGGTCATAATGATGTAATACAAGTTATTTTTAGGTGCATATGTTGCCACCTAGCAGAGTAAAACTTAGCAATAGAAACCAGATTAAACCAGGGTCCCGAAGCAGTGTATTTAGACACGTCTGGCATATTTTAGCAAAAATACAAGTGTTCCGATTGTACTGCACAGATCATACGGACAATTGTGGAGACGTAGAATATATAGCATATAGGAGTGGCATAAAGAGATTCTTTGTCTTGAGTACTTTTCTTCTGCTGACACTGGGTCACTGTAGGAGGAAGCTTCAAGCTTAACGTTGAGTATTCATTTAAATAATTTGTGACTTTGGTCAAATTTGTGGTGATGTGTTGTCTGTATTCATTTCAGCCTGTATTTGGAGGAAAGTTCCAAGCAATGTTGAATGGATGAATGACTGATGATAGTTTAAGAATTAAAACAGCAGTTGGATTATTACAACCGCACAAGTTCCCCTCTCTTTGAAGCATTACGTCCATTCAATTAAATTAATAAGCTATACTTCGATGTACTGTAAGTTCCTGTTTCTGGGATTTCTTAGTTGCTGAGCCACAATGTTTATTCCTCGGCTCCACTGACTGGGTCAGCTATTAAATTATTTGCAGGCGACAGCTACACGTTTAATAGACTAGCACGGTGACTAATTTTTCTCAATGATGGTCCTCGAGGACGGTGATGAAAGAGAAAAGTAAAGCTCATACATAAAAATGGGCTTCCAGCCTTTTACTCACATCAGAATGGGAATTCATCAATAATCAAGATATGCTGTTGTAATTTTACTGAAATCCAGGGTGAGTACTCAGACACAAGTGCAACCAAAAACACACACACACATTCATACCCACACACTAATTTCTATACTGTATTTACATATCTTGTTGTCCTCTGGTACATCCATCATGTCCTGATGGTTGGTATACTGTTTGGCAGTGGCAGGTTAAAGAAATGTGTTAGCCTCTGCTCTGGCACCATCTCTCCCCAGGCTGTCAGACAGACAGACAGACAGACACTCTCTCTCTCTCTCTCTCTCTCTCTCTCTCTCTCTCTCTCTCTCTCTCTCTCTCTCTCTCTCACACTCAATGAGCCGTGTCTGACTGAGACTGTGACTGCCCGCCTGACATGTACATTGTCAGACTCCCAATTACACTCTGCCTGCTCTCTTTTCTTCCACTTTTCTCAACCTTCTCTTCCACCATTTCTGACTTTTCCGATTTATTTCTAACTTCTATTGCAAACCTCGTCGGACTGAACCTCTTGTCCTCGTTATCTCCCACAATGACTTACTCTCACCTGCAGGCACTGGCAGAGCTCCATTCCCACTCTGATCCGCATACAATGTACTCTTATGGCAGCTCAGTCTCTTCCCCTGTAAACATTGTCTGCATGATGGCACACACTTTTATTCTTCTATTATTATTTGTTTTGTTGTATCCCTATAACGTCACTTGATTGACAATTCTCATTTAACTCAAGAGTGGAGGTCAAACACACACATTTAGAGAGGAAGGAGACAGATGTTTGTTTTCTTTGTTGGCTGTAACCATATGTAATAGTGCAGTTATCAATAACAACAATCAGTGAGGACAATTTCTTGTGTGGTCAGATTGACAATGACCAGCTGTTCCTAACAGCAGGGGATTGATCCAACATAGAGCTGAGATACCTGATTGGATGAACATAAAACCTACTGATGATGTCACCATTCCCCAGTATATGACAGACTAACAAAAAATGATGGCTCCAGTGAAATGGGATAAATGCTAATAGCCGATGTAAATGCTTGATGAATTAACTGATTGTTTGTATAGGCCTATTTTACCAAAGTCATTTTGACATGTCTCAGAAGGAGGAGCACAGGTGTGAATAATAAAACGATTCATAATAAAACGATTAATGAAGGCTGAATTCCATTTACATTTAGCTGCTTCAGTTTCAGGGTCCTGGTATTGTGCATACTGACTCACTGTCACACTGGCATAGCATGGCATACTATGCCAGTTCAAAATCTCTGCTGTGAAAGAAGCCTGTTGTGTTTGTTCACTAAACATTTTTCCAAAATGTCCATTTTAGTCATCCCCTGCATTTAAAAATCGTGCAGAACTACAGCAAGTAGCGAGGAAGCAACAAGGTCTCATGAATGATTAAAACAGACGGTTCAAGTTAATGACTCGCCTGCACGTTCTCTTTTAATTAGAGCATAAAATGGACCGTACATGACACGGTTAAACAAAGTTCTATCCAATCTGTGTGAACATCCAACTGCACATATTGCTTCTCCACACCTCAGCAGTTCTGTTGAATAAAATATCACTATCAAATCTACCTACATAAGACACAGGTTTGTTTCAGATGTTATTCTTTCTCCCTTATGTGAAGTATTGGGCATGTTGATGACTCATAGTGGTATAATCAAAAAGACATAATTCTAAAGTTGCTATAATTACATATACATGTACCTTGTTAATGACTACCAGAAAGTTCTGGGGATTTTCTAACAAGTCCCATAGACATTAAAATACACTAGTTTCATAAAAAAAATAAAAAAGAAGTATGTGTGTATGAGTGGAAGTGCAGCAGAGATGGAGAGATTGGAACCACAGTTATTGCCTGCGGGCACTGGGAGCCTGTTTAATAAACGGGTCTGGAGGCCAGTGGGACATGTCAGAGAAATGTTATTACCTGGGTCTTATGAATAGCCCCAGCTGGATGAGGAATCTAATCAGGGCTCTCACCACAGCCTAATCCTGCTTCCAAACCTCATTTGTTATTGGGTGGCATAACTGCATTCATATCATTTCCTGGAAGATTGACAAGGACTTGTCAGCTCTGATATGCACCTTTTGTATCTTAATTATTCTTTTTATTTCTTCCTCCATCAGCTGTCCAGACTGAATGTATAACTTGTCACTGCTCTGTATTGGAGTGTAGAGTTTATTTTAGCTGGCAGGTCAAAGTGTTTGCAATATAACACTGAACACATTACTGATCTGGGTCACTTTATCTTTGCACCTGCAGGACTTTTGTTCCCCTGAAGCTCCGTTTCCTCCAGTAAACTCATCCTGGCTGAGCACCCCTCCCGGTCCTTTCGTCCTCCTGCCAAACTCCAGCATCCTGACCTGGGCCTCCAACACCAGCACCTGCCCGTCCTGGCCACCCCTCAGCGCCCTGCGCCTTTTGGCTTCCCTGGAGGGCCAGTCTTGTGTGATGGCGTGCCAGAGTGCAGGACTCATCTGTGAACCTGCCTTGTATCGTTTCATCAACATCAAGGAGGCCTTCAGCGCGTAAGATGTTTCTTCATACGGATAATTTGTTAATTGACTATGCACAATTTGGCTTTTCATTTGCTCCTATTTATGCACAGCTATGGAAAAATAACACTGCATTATAACAAAATAGTCATGTTTTGCATTTCTTAATGCATCAGAATAAGTGCATTTTTACACAAAATAGTTGAGATTTTTTTGCACCATCCACTATTGATTACTTCTTGATTGCTTCTCAACTTCATGAAATGCTAGCTGTGTTCGAAACTGTTCCCTATCACGAAAATAGTACACTATATAGTGTGTTCGCCGTTTTGTAGTGGTGTTCGAATTCTCTGCGGTTAATGCTGCGTTCCAGGCAACCCGTAACCCGTGTTTTCACAACCTTCTACCCGTGAAAGTGCCCTGGAGCGGCAGTCAAACCCGTAACTACCCGTGAACTCGTACCAGATCGTTGTAGTCCCAGTTACAGTTTTTGACATCGCACACACATAAACAACAATGGCGACCCCTGTTGATGCTGTACAGATGCCGGTGATTAACGGTGAGAAATAGAAATAAATAGGCAACGTAAAGTAATTCCGCACATTGTAATCAAAACAATACACATACGATTGTGTTCTACTACAGGTTATGTTTATTAAATGAAGCCCAAAATATGTCGGCAACTAGAAATCGCTAGTATCAGCTAGCGCTAGCTAACGTCAACATTCGGTAGCCGCTAGCTAACACTAGCTAGAAGGGTTTGTCGGGTTTGCCTGGAACGCTACCAAGTTGTGAGTCGTGGGGCGACCTCTAGCTCACCCAGTAAGAGTGTTTGCCCCATGTTGGCTGAGTCCTGCAGCGGCGCAGGGTTTGAGTCCTACCTGCTGCCCTTTGCTGAGTGTCATCCCCCATCTCTCTCCCCCTTTCATGTCTATCCACTTTCAAAATAAAGAAAAAAAAAAGTTGGGAGTCGTGACTTGAAGTCATAACTTACAGGCTAAAAATAGTCTGGAACGCAGCATAATTTCATTCACTATTCCACTCCACTATAAAATACCCACAATGCACTGCTAATTTGAGTGTTCATACGATGTACCCTGCATTTTATTCCCGTATACCACAATGCAACACAGTCTTCTTTTCCCGGTGGAGAAGAAGAAGCAGAAGCACCCGCGGAAAGTGAAAAGGAAAAGTCTTTTGTTTCTAAACATTGGAAATGTAACATGCAACATACATACAACCCTTTACAATTCTCAGATTATCCAATTATCAGAGTGCTCGCTTAGTTTCAGGGACGTATTAGAAGTATTTTTGTTTCGGTTTGTTTACATGATACTGGGAGGGCCCGCCTCTGTCACACACACATAACCGGCACATCTGACGATGTTTTCAGTGAGTGTCCAAGCATAAACACTATATAGGGAATAGTGAGTGAGTGAATGAGGGAACGGTTTGGAACACAGCTACTGTCTCCCTTCATTCGTTAAGGTTCTCAAGACAGCACTGTAACATACTTCTTTTTTTTTTTTAAATACATTAGTGTGTGTGTGTGTGTGTGTGTGTGGTATTTGTGAAATAAAAGTCTTCAACGTTGCATCCTAAACTGTGTTCTCCTCTGTCTTTGTTTCCAGGCTGGACCTGCAGTGTGACGGAGTGGAGTCCGAGATGAACCACCTCTTCCCGGCCTTCTCAGCAGAGCATGCTGAATGTAGCCTGCAGCAGGATCCCCTGCTGTTCAGCTGTGCCGGCTCCAGTGCCAAATACCAGCGCCTTTGCCCCTGCAGGGACTATCGTAACGGCCAGGTGGCACTGTGCAGAGACTGCCTATGACCAGAGGAGGATCTGTGGTTGGAGACTTATTTCTAACACTTGGTGACATCTTGAATCTGTGGTGAAATGCTGTAACACATAAACTTGACCTCTGACCAAGGACTGGCTGGAGGACGTAAATTGTAAGACCATATTACCTCTCAGGGAACTGCATGATTGTACTTTGATCTGGAGGGATTCAAGCCTCAGTTTAAAGGTTTACATGGCTGCATAGGACCACAGTCTACAAAAGTCACAATGAAATGTGTCATTTGATGGATCAGTTAGATTAGTAAAGAAACCATGAGCAATCAAAAGGAAAGCTTTGATTAAAAAAATAAATATTGCAAATGCTTGAAATTCACAAGTGTGTTTACTCAGTGTTGTGCGAATAACTACAGTATCATAGTGGAGTTTGGATATTTGTACTAGATGCACCCAAAGCTGTTTACACCATGTTGAGATGTACAACTTTACATGTCCTGTATTAATACATTTGTACATACATGTTTAATAAAAATACAGGGGAGGAAAAAGTTGTTGCAGTTGTTTAAATTATGATATGGGTGGAAATTATTCTTATTCATTTTCTTTCAGATTCTTTATAAATTACAAGATATCATCAATCTTTAATGGTCAATTTCACAAAGCAAAGTGTGGGGAAATATCCTAATTACATCTTTCGGATTATGATTTATGTGCTGTGCTGGCTCACACTCAGTTGTTTATAAAGCAGTCTTCCGATACAAGGTAACGATAGTTACCGACTACAGTATTTAGTTTGCTGCATCCATATTTTTTATTACTAACTAAAGCAGGTATTTGCATATAATACATTCACAGAAAGCCATATTGTGTTTACCTTTGTACATTAATATGTACTTCCTTAGGAGAACTAAGTGTGAGAATAGGTGACGGTGACTGATGTCTGGTAGCAGCAGATAAAATTACTATTTTACTGTTGGTGTGCAGAAAGGGACACATGGTTTAATGTAAAGGTTCACATTTTGTCAAGCATGTCCTAAATGATGCTCACATGCCCATCTACATTGACATGTACATTGAAACAGTTTGTGGTTGCTGTTATTGTTCCTACAGTATGTATATGAAGACATTCCTTGCTAAGGCAGTTCATTTTGTTAGCCTGGAAATCCAGACCCAAATCCGAAAGGTTAAGGGTCTGGCATTGAGTAATGAAAGTGGCCCAACTCGAGGGGTGGCAACAAGCATGCATTTGAAAATCTCACTGCACGCAATTGGATAACACTACGACCAATCACAACAATACACAGGGTGACATATCCAGAGCCCCATACGCTTAGCTACCAGCGGAGCTAACTGGTAGATTAAACTGTCGTCATCTGTTTAGCTCGCCTCTGGCCCGCCTATATCAGATACACCGATGTGATTGGTGCAACTCGGCTACAAGGGCAAAGTTAATGAGCATCATTACTGAATGCCAGAGTGACTCGCTGAGCAAATTCAAATTGTGCTCTCGCGAGAACCAAAATCCTAATCAAATCTTTGTCTTTTCCGTACAACCTTTCCCTCCTAAATCTTTCCCCATACTGTCGGCGGCTGCAGAGGCATAATAACACAAGAAATGATGTACTAAAAAGATAGTTTGCAAGATGCCTGCTTGATGTGTATCATATCATATCTCATATCATCAGCCTGAGCTGACCTTAAAGTGCTCATATTATGCTTTTTGGCTTTTTCCCCTTTCCTTTATTGTGTTATATATCTTTTTGTGCACGTTATAGGTTTACAAAGTGAAAAAGCCCAAAGTCCATCCCAAAGGGACTTACCATCTTCCAGAGAAAACATTGTTCACAAACTGCTCCAAAAAAGCTCTATTGTAGTCCAGCCTTTACTTCCGTGACGAACGTGCGTCACTTTGTAACACATTATATATATTATTTATATATGTTATAATGCTCGCCTAGCTGCTAGCATGGCACTGGCTCATGCTCTGCAACTGACTAGCTAGCTGTACTTACTGTGCATGTGCGACTCCCAACAAAGATGGTACAGAAGTGAGATGTCTCACTCTGTAGCTAAAACAGAGAGCTCAACACACAGGGTGAAAAGAGGAGCTGCAGCAATGTGCAGTACAACAAATATATGGTGTTTTCTGAAAATTAAACCACATAAACCTATTCTGGTACAATCTCTAAATACAATTATGAACCTGAAAATGAGCATAATATGAGCACTTTAAGAATGTTTCTGCACAGAGTAGGTGGATTTTTTCCCCCCATCTCTTACAGTAGAATTGTGTTAGAAAGAAATCTCTTCACCACCAGTATGAAGAGGAGGAATGATTACAGCAACCAAAAATTGCACAAATGGGAATGTGAGTATTGTATTAAAATAGACTTTAAATGTGAACCTATCCTTTAAGGACTTTAGGCTGGTAAAAAGAAATATCACCTGAGACCTAAGGAAAACTGCAGCAGGGTTTAATGATTTGTTGGATATGGTGTTATAGATTTACTACCATAGCATACGAAAGGACTCATTTGAAACCTCTGAATGGTGTTGAACAGTTACCATGCATCACAAAGTGGAAGGCACATTGAAACCATATTGATATAAATAATAGTTTGCCTGCTTGAGGCAAAAAAGGATACATAATGAGACAGTGTTGGAAACATTATTTACAAAAAATATGGCAGTTGAAGGCTGTTAACTACTGCTGCCCCCGAGCAGGTAAAGTTTAATGTTGCTCCAATCGCCAACTCAGAATGTAAAGTCATTATTTTTTGGGATTTCAATTTCTCAACATATATTCCTGTTTCTTGACACAGTAGGAAATATGGTCAACATTATCAAACAGGACAGTAACATATTACCTCCATAATGTTTCAGATGTGTCACATTGAATTTATTCAAATAAAAAACAATCATCTGCATGACAGTGACATCAGCTGGAAGTGGATAAATGGAAATGGGTTACAACAACCATATTGTTTTCTATTCATATACCTAATTTTATATTATACATATGTATATATATGATATTTTATAACGGAAGCTATCCATTTCCATTGTAATCCATTTCTCTTCCCTTTGGTTTTGTTTGTGTTGGCCTTATGAATGAAACCATTAGGTGAAGCGAATATTTAATCCTCTTTATAAATGGACATTATAATATGCACAAAAACTATGCAATGTCACTAAAGTCATTATCGTGTGAGCTGCTGCTCCACTGAAGCTGAAACCCTCCACTAAGATAGGAGGATTTTAATGAGACATTCTCAAAAGAGAGTTGGAATTTGCCAGTTTTCATTTAATAATTGTGCTCGTGTCTCTTTGACTGATAGTAAGGACCATTTCACAATATGCCCATTTCTCCTCTCCAATTCATAGCCTCTGAACTAATATTCATCTTTCTTTCAGAAACTAAAAGAACAAGAATGTGTGTGTGTGTGTGTGTGTGTGTGTGTGTGTGTGTGTGTGTGTGTGTGTGATGGCGATACTTCAGGTATCGAACAAAAACTTCTGTGACTTAAAGTTATAAAGAAAGAAAAGAGCATCAATATTCCACGTTAGAGTCTCTGAAATGATATTTCTTTCTGAGTTTAACCGCTCACAGTTAAGTATTTTTTTATTCAGCTACACACACAAAAAGCTCACCTCTATCTCTGCCTTTAACCACTTAATAAGTTTCATTAATTTCCCAGCAAGAAAGAACTGCCTCAGTAAGAAATCATTGGATACTGCAGAAACCACACAAAGATGGTTTTACATCCGTCCTGCAGATTAAATGTGCACCTTTGGCAGGTGTTTTGTCCAGACTACCTGTTGACTTTGTGCTCAGACAGATCCCTGCTGTGGATTGTCTGGGACTCAGCGTGCAAAAAAAGCTCGGAAGCTCTGCAGTGACTATTTCAGGCAACGCAGTGAAGTGAGGCGGAAGAGAAGTTTATTATGGAAGCCTTTAATCTCTCTAGCTGTGGAAAATCTTTGCTGGCCAAAAGATAAGAGTAATACAGAAATACAGTAGATTATCTCGACAAGATAGAAAAACCTTGAGGGACGTGGTGACACGGTTGGCGGGTGTAGTTTGGTAGAAAGAAAATAGTTCCTACATGAAACTGCTCATAACCAGGCCTGTGGTTTATCTTGAATAACCGGGGCATGATTTCTGGAAAGAGACATTGCTGGGTTTTTTTTGTTTGTTTTTTTTAAATGTATTTTTTGGCGCTTTGAGCATTTTGGGGTGAACTGTCCCTTTTAGTCAAGTCATTGTACTTTATACAGTACCATCCACCTTAACCTAACCATAGCAGACCAAAAATGTTGCCATATACTTTCTTTGTGCCTGTCATTACCCATATACATGAAAGGAAGTGAATTTTGACACTTCCTAAGGGAACTAAGTTTGCAAGAAGACATTGTGGCGAAAGGCTAAATTGGAATTCTGAGATGTAAAAAGAAGGCTGGCAGCGCAAGAAAACACAATGGTTAGCCAAACTTTATGTATTTGAAAGATAAAATGTAAGCAATCTGTAAAATAAAAACCCAAATGATTCGTTGAACCCAAAACATCTCTCACAGATTA
The DNA here is from genome assembly GCF_031162955.1 of Sander vitreus. Classification (NCBI taxonomy): domain Eukaryota; kingdom Metazoa; phylum Chordata; class Actinopteri; order Perciformes; family Percidae; genus Sander; species Sander vitreus. The sequence goes on along the minus strand of NC_135869.1, from coordinate 22,673,625 downwards.
CAGACACATGTACTTGCAGTAGTTGTATGGAAACACTCACTTTCCATATATATATATACTGTATATATATGTGTAATATCAAGATGCATGTATTGATTTGTTCAGTGCTGCAACAGAACAACTCTCACAGTGCCATGAAGGTGTGTTTTCTTCACTATTTAGATGGTGGCCATGACACAGTATGATTCATGGCATGGCAGGCCACCTTTTCTAAAGAGAGAGGTCCCGCAGGCCAGATTAGTCACTTTTCTTCACACACAGCCGCTTCTTCCTTCCTCACACTCACCTCCCTATTGCCCTCTTTGACCCCCGACTTTCTTTTACTCTCTTTTTGTCTTTTTTCTCAATCTATCCAGGTTCTTCTTTCCCCCCTTTCTCTCTTAAAATCTCAATCCTCGCCTAACGTCCTCAAGATGAATTTATTTTTTAGACTCTGAAACCTTTTCCATGACCAAATGCTGTGTATTTGATACTGCTTTCTAATCAATTCTCTATTATGCTCGCTCGTGTCTCTTTGGCTCTTTAGTATGTGTGACAGAGTGGAGACTAGCTGCCCCACCGCTGCCTCCCACAAAGATAAATGCATCACACATAATGACTCTCTGCCCTGCTCTTTGTCTGTGTGTGTGTGTGTGTGTGTGTGTGTGTGTGTGTGTGTGTGTGTGTGTGTGTGTGTGTGTGTGTGTGTGTGTGCACTGTATGCAGATGCCTTTCTCTATGAGACAAGGTGTCTGAAAAACTGGCACTTAATGGAGGGCACCTGTTATGACTAAAGAACTGCAGAGTGGAAGAAACATTAATCAATTTGAGATACCATTTCATATAAACTGTGGTGCACCAGGTTAGTGATGTGTAGATTTTACAAATACATGTTTTAGTTTTATTAGTTATGATGCTAGAGTTGTTTCAGTTTAACTGTAAAGCTATGAAGTCATATAGTATGTTAGCTCAAATGTATTGGGAACAAACTGATCATCGGTCTCTGTCTGCCACCGTAATTTCTCTTTTTTCACTTCTCCTCGTTCTTCTCTGTTCTCAGCTTCTTCATCACATATGGATAAAAACAAGAACGGAAAGTTCAACAGCTGTCAAAGACAACTGATTACTATTGTTTTCATATGACTTTATTGTAAGTGCATTCTTGCTCATAATGCAGATGAATTGGCTGTTCTGAAAATGTAGGCTTATTTGTTTCACTCTTCTTTTGTGCTTTTCTGCATCCCCCACGTTTGGCCTGTGATCAAACTAATATTTCGATTGCACTTAACAACAGCCTGTTTTTTTTGCAGGATTGGATGTGTGTGTATGTAGCTCCTGAGGTAACAGTACTGCTCACCACCTACAGAGAGATCTGCTGCTGTGTGATAAGTCTACCACAGTGAAATCGGCTTCATTTCAACGGAACCACAGGCATCACAGGTAGGTGTGAGGGGGCAGCCAACAGAGCAAAGATGGTCCATGTTGATTTTTCAGCTTCACACCCTCTGAGGAGAAGCAATGAACACACACACTATACTTGATACACTACTCATTCAAATTTGTTCTGCAGCAACCCCCCCGTAGATGCTGTTAAAAGCTGTTTTAATGATAAAGTTGGCTAGCAATCACATCATTAATGCAAACTCGGCATAATTATTTAAACACTATTATTCACCAAAGTTACACTTAAAGCTATAATCTTTAGTTTTTATAATGAAAATGAATCAAATGACAAAACAATGTGACCATGTGAAATACTTTTTTTATGGTGTGATAGTTACAGTTGAGATATCAGCTAGTTACAGCTGATGAAGTTTTCCATTGAGCTTTTTTGAACCAGAGAGTTATCATGTGGATCTGCAGCTCTCCTCGGCTTTTAAAAGCTTCACAGCGAGTTTCCGCTCATAGTTTAGCTGTTTGGCAGTTTTCAGCAAAAAAAAAGCTCTAAAAAGTCTCTACACTACCGGCTACGCAAACAGCAGACAGACAATTATTAAATGAATGATCATGTTGCTCTGTAATTGCTGGATTTGTAAATAAGCAACTTAAAAGGTGATGATATATCAATGTTGTGTTTGCAACTTGCTTCCAAGTGGCCAAAAATATTTGTAATCACGGGTTTAAAGGATTAGTTTGACAATATGGAAACACTTATTTGCATTCTTATGGAGAGTTAGATGAGAAAATTGACACCACTCTGTTATCTATTTGTGAAATATACAGCCAGCAGCTAGATGGTTGGTTGTGTGCAGGATTATTTTTTGGCTCCTAGCAGTGATTTTGTTTTTTGCTCAGATCAAACTAAGAAAATAAAATGTGATAATTATTGAGCTATCAAGGTGCTGGGAGGCAGACTTTGTTCCCCACAGACAGAGGCAGAATAGTTTCCAGTCTTCATGCTACAGCTGAAGCTACCCAGCTACAAGAGAAAATCTCAAATTATTCCTTTAAAGCTTTAGTGGGTAACTTTTTGATATTAATAATTGTCCGTTACATTCAAGCCATTGCCAAATGAGTTGCTACAAAGCTAATTAAGACTATCAGCTCCACAAAACTCTCTCTGTATTTCTCAGTATGGCTTTGTTCAGAAGATTGTGGCGTCTGGTGACTTTCCTGCGCATTAGTTTGAGTGAAGATAATTACCTCTTCTGAAGAGTCCATCATGTTTTTTTTAATCCTCCCTGTCCTCCTTGGCTACTAGTGTGTAAGTGTAAGTCTTTAGATACTACACTAGCAACTGTGTGGAGGAGGGGTGGGAGGGGCGCGTGCGCGATCATGGAAGGCTTGGGTCATGTGGATGCGCCAATAGTGTAGTTGTCATTACCTCAAATTCCTCATGGGGGTGACAGAAACTACGCACTATAGCTTTAAATTGAAGCAGGAGCAAAGTTTGGCTGGAAAGCAGGCAAGGGTGCCTTTTGTGTGAATATATTTTGTGGTGGTTCCACTTAAATTCAATTTTGTTCTCAGCAGGCAGTCACAGTTATAAGTCCTGGGAAATCCTTTTTCATATGTCTTCAGGTTCACATATGTTTCATTTACGTCCTCCTGTTGACAGAGTTATGGCCTTTGGACATTTTGCATGATATTCCACCCTCTTACAGTAAATGGGCACATTTCACATTAGACCTATCTGAATGCATTGCCTCGGTAATGCATGACCTGAGTGGCAGTGTAGAGCACAATGAGAAGTCAAGAGGCTACTCCACACACTCTATTACTGAGTCAACCTCGTCCATGGCTCCCACTGCCAGCTGGCGGCTCCAGCAACAGACACCCGGACTGCATCTGTCACAGCTGTCTCACTGTCAGCCTCGGTAAAATTGCAAAGGCCATTCCATTACTGAATCTATAGAGCACAGTGTCTAGCACACTAGACATATGAGAAGCAATCCTCCACAGTCTTGTGCGGCAGCTTTTGACAGAAGAGAAGGGTCTGGCTGTCTGTGGCACAGCTTTCAGGTAGCTCTGAGAGGCTCAATGACTGCATATCTTCTTACCTGACAATTAAGGAGTGCTGAGAGGGTGAAGCTAGAGGAGAGAGAGATCGCTTATAGAGAGAGATCACTTATATACAGTCCAACAGCCCTGTGACCCTGTTGTTTGATTGGACTGTCAAGCTGTAATAGAAGTAATTGAGACAGTGTGGGTGTATGGGAGACAAGTGGAAAAAATCTTCCTGCAGAGAAAAAGAGGCAAAGAAGACAAAGATGAGAAGACAAATGATTGAAAAGTAGGAATTAGAATCAAGGCAGATGGATTAGAGGCCGGGGGCTGGTGAATTGGGCGAGAGATGACAGAAAGGGAACAAGCAGCATGTGTATATGACAGCTTCTATTAGGGCTTCTCTGGACAACTTCAAAGTGATCTTCTACAAATGCCACACCAAGAATATACTGTACAGTAAAAGGCAAGAGGTCTCAAATGGGAATCATAGAAAAACATGATGATCTTAGATCAATGTTGTTAGGACCTTGATGTAAAAGTTTTTGAAAAGATCAAAGGTATCGTGCAGTTTTACAGCCAGTATGCTGCATTCTCCTTTGAGTTATTCAGTGAACTGTGGATTGATGCAGGAGGGCTGTGGAATCAGATCAGAGGGAGATAGAGTTATAAAACTGCTGCACCAGCATCAAAGCCTGTCCCTGAAGAGTGAGGAAATAGTGCAATGTATGAATGTATGTTTTTGAAGGGTCACAAGTGCAAACAAATAATGTCCTGTCACGCAAGCCAGCTGCTGAAAACGTTGAGACGGATCAGGGTGGCACGTTTGGATGTGCAGGAAAGTCATTTCCCATATTCAGCTTCCTAGCACAGCTGGTTTGATTGGCTTCTAATGAGGTAGCTGTTGTATTTACACACTAAAATAAAAGGTAGAGACTTCAGCAGGTACCTTCAGGTAACTATATTCAACTCTGGCGACCGGAACAACTGACTGTAAGGACCTCTACGCGCTACTGTGTGTATGGGCAATAGGTGTTTATACAGATGCCTGATGAAATTATTAATATCAAACAAAATGAGTAATCACCTATAAATATTACAGTAGCGAGAGGGTTCATTATCTTACAATATCATTAAAAGCTGGAGCAACATATACATATTATTGCGTACCTGCGTAACATAGTAGAGGATGTTGGATTGCTCCAAAATCCACCTTCTGTAATCACTTTACGCCCTGGCCTTCTAAATTGACTGTTCGCCCAACCCCTGCCACAAACAGAAACTGTCCAATCACTGCTTAGCAACCGTAACTAGGCACAGCAGACCTGTCAAGCTTTGGATGTTGAAGCTTGAACAAAGGCTCAAATAGCCGGCCTAATTGTAATTGTAATCTGAATCTAAAAAGTTTGGAGGGTTGTATCATTTTTATTTAGTCTTTACAAAATGAGCTTGTATTCTACTTGTAATACTTGTAAAAGTATTGCTTGGGTGATGCATGTGTCCTCATTACAGTGAAATGTTTTTAGCTCTCATTCACCAATAATAATGAATGTTTATCTATTCATGAGCATGATTTCTACCCCAAGCTTTTCCTACACGGCCCGTATACCTCTGCGTTCATCTGGAGTTTTTGTGAAGTTGGCAACGTCTCACTGTGAACTTTGCCCGGCTTCTTTTGCACATGACGTCCCTTAAGCGCCAAATGGCCTTGTGCCAAAACGCACTTCCTGTGTGGTAAATGATTAAGATATTTATGCATGATTAAAGAAGTTTTTTCACCCCGAAACACTTCAGATCAGTACCTCAGCTCACTGTTAGTCAGCAGAAGAGGAAGTTTGATAAATGATTCAATGACTCGATGACTTCCTGTTTGTTTGCTGTGGATTAAACCATCAATTAAGAGTTCAAAGTGTTGTGTTTGTTGGAGCGTGTCCTTGTGGGACACTTGAGCTGACCTCTGTGTGTTTGATTGTCTTCGATCTCTCCAAATGAGTCGGCAGTAGCAACAGAGAATGCCCACAGGCAATTTTTGGTCTTCCTCATAGTTTCTCCAGACAGTTACTTAATTTTCTGTCAGTACCAATTAGGGATGCTAGTTTAGATTTATTTATTTTTTGACAGTCAGCCGGCCCTCGTTACCCGATCATTAACTGCTAACCAACAAGCAGGAAACTAAGACACAATTCACCCGTCTGGAAGGCTCTGACATGCTTTCTGCATTCTGCGTCCACGGACAGCTACAGACTTGTACCATTGCTTGTATCACTCGCTTAGCCACGATGTTGCGTGTCATAATAGACATATGCAGTGTAAGTTTAAAGTTTATACAGGATCATAGTTTAAATAAGAGTTTTGGTGCAACATGATTCAATTTAATCTAGATAGTCAAAACTAAACTATACATTTCATTTTTTTCATTTTAAGATAGTTTTAAAGATTGGTGCAACATGATTTAAATTTTATGAAATAAAAAATGAATCCTTGTTGGTGCCACCCAGCCTTCAGGATTGCCACTGTAACTAGTAGTTAAGGACTAGATTGTATAATTTTTTTTTAATTACTTTTTAAAACAAATGTCATAATATTATATTTAACTGCTAGTATTAATCAGTCAAAATTATTCTTGTCTGTTAATGGTTAGTGTCTCTAGGAATAATTATTTGAGAGAAAAATAATTATCTTGCCAGTTGTCTCTGCATGCAACGATCTGCATCTGCTATTTTGAGAAATCTAATAAAAGGAGCTGCAGGACATACTTAATCTTATTTTAACACTTAAGTCACATGAACATGCAAGTCATTTCATACAGTTTGACAATGTAATTACAGATAATTGTTTCCTGAGCTGCTAGATCTTGGTAATGACACTAAAATGAAGCAGGGTGGGTGTATAAGTGTGTGATAACAGGCGGTGCTACCAGAGCTTGGTGCTTGGATGGCATCAGGGTGAACAAATAAATCCGAGTGGCATGTTCACCCTGCTATAATCTCCCACTTTGATCGGCCTTAATTGATCTCATTTGAGCTGGTTAAGGCCTCCTCCTGCACTGATGGACACAGCGGCTGGTTGGCTTGTCAGAGCTTACTAATTACATGTCACCGCTATCATGTGACACAGTTATTATCACCTGTGAAGCTTGACAGCAGCTGAAAGCAGAAGGCCATATTGAATCTTCTCCCACACACTCTGCTGACTGTTCATACAGAAGAATACATTTTGATGCAGAATATTTCTAGATGCAATAGTCTGCTTGGGGAAATATTTACTGAAGACGACAGACTATGAAAAGAGAATGAGGTTGTTGACGTGGGGGACAATGACTTCCAGTTGCTACACAGTGAAAAAAACTCACTTCTAGTGTCTGTCTGGAAGCTGAAAAATCAGACCTTGAAAGAAACCCATTTAAAATGAATCATAGCTTCAAGTTAATCTCAACTAATCAACTCGTTCTCCCTACAGATGAACTAAGAGCCATTTAGTCAAAAGGAATTGTTTGACCTTTGGGAAATTTGCTTATTAGATTTTTTTGCAGCGTCAGATGAGAAGATCTATACCACTCACACATCTGTAAGGTAGATATGAAGCTGCAGGCAACAAAAAAAAAAACTCAAAGTCACGACAAGACTCTAGTAGGATGTTACAACGGGCAGCCAAGAAATCATCCGCCACATAATAACATGGGAATTAGTGGGCTTAGAGGTGCAGGTAGGTCGATGTTGTTACCTTCAGACAGAGCCAGGCTAGCTGTTTCCCCCTGTTTCCAGTCTTTATGCTAAGCTAAGCTAACTTTCTCCTGGCTGTTGCTATATACTTAATGTTACAGACATGAAAGTGGTATAGATTTTCTTATCTAACTAGTGAATAAGCAATAATAATATCTGAACCAGCACTGGACTCCATACTCTCTAACGTATTCCTCATTTGAAAATGAAAGGGCACTGGAAGCATAGCTACATCATGATGATTGATTCTGAGCAGATTGAGGGAAGCGTCATTTGTCATGGTGTGCCTCAGAGTCCAAAGCATTGCAATCTGTCTTCACATCAGAAGACCAACACGTTAAAGATTTACTAATTAGCGATTCTGAGATCATCATTACACCTGGATCATAACTGGCTGCAGCTGCCCAATATACAGTAGATAGTGAATTTCTTTTGGCAACCGTAGCTGTCTGCCACCCACCTATTATCAATGCTTTACTAGCCATGTGCCAAACGTGGCATACAGACAAACCTTGACAGTTTCGGCATGCTTGAAGTCTGCAGCTTTTCTCCAAAAATGTCACAGGTGTTGTGAAGTGAAGTATGCTTCCTGAGCTAATATGGCTGTTCAGCTGGAAGAAGCTGTGGCACCTGTTGTAGTTTTTTCAGGACAGTGTTGGGTGTGTGGGATAGCTGGTTGCCTCCCTCATCTTGTTTCACTGTCTGCTGGGTCTGTTTCCTGTTCTCCATATCCTCTTTAATCCAATGTTGAAATATATTGCTCTCAGACGTAATTATTTTAGCCTGTTCTCAGGCAATAATGTGACTTTCTGTCTTGCAGTGATTTTAGAAGGCTAATTTTAAGTTGTCCTGCTCTGCTTGATGTTTCTTTGAACGTGTATGCACTTCAAAAGTCTCTTTTTCTTTTTAGATAAGAGGCATGGGATTTCATGAATCACACCTCATTTCATTTTTCTTGTTTCAAATTTGGTCCTGGGGGGGGTGTAGCCTACTATAGGCTGGCACCGTTTGATGTGAGGTTTTGCAGGGGATGGATGGGATGTATTTCATTAGCCTTTGCATGTGCACTGTAGTACCACTTTCTGCAAGATGCATACTGTATACTGTACTATAACTATAAATATGAATGGATGCTTTATTTTGTACATGTAAAATAATAAAAACTAAAAGAACAAAACACTAAACTTCTTCGGGTCAACTCTGACCCATTTTCAAAAAGTTTCTATATCAGAAATGTGGGTTTCTTTCAACCAAATTTTAAAACAAAATAATGTGGATGGTTCCATACAACGCTCTTCACAAGTCAAATAAATGATCAGTTCACTATTTTTATTGAATTTGGGTGATTTATTAAATTTTATAGCATGTAACGAAAAATTGATAATAGAACGTTGAAAAATTTTGAAAAAAAATGTTGAAAAAGCACAGAAAAAAGTGACAAAATTGCCGGGAAAAGTGACAAAAACATCTGGAAAAGTGACAAAAGTGTCGAAAAAGACGACCAAAATGTTGCATGGTCGACGGGGAAGACAACACAAGGGTTAATGAATACTATATTATGTTGTTCCCTCTAAGCGTCCTGTGTAAAAGAACAGTAGTAGGCTTATTATATTACTTATTCATGACCAAAATAACAGTACATTTATCTAGGACTGACGTTAATCTACAGCAAGTCCAGTCTTACTGTGTGAAGCAATTTACAATGTATTAATCATTTTGTATTGCCAATGTGTAAACAGATGTAATGTAACTTACAAACTGAGACCTTTACCGACTATCTCAGTCAGCCTGTAGACTGCTTTCTAAAGGACATGGCACAGTTGTTTTTTTTAACAATGTTTTTTTTTTTTTTTTCAGTAATACAATTATTAACAAGGGTTAGGGTTTGGTCAATGCCCAGGATGCTCGCTCGCGCCTACGGAGTCCAAGCATGCGCGTGAGCTACAGGATGCTGACTGCTGTTGATTTACAGGCCAACAGTGTCATTAAAGGTGAACTATGCCGTTTTTTTAGCTTAATTTACCTTAACTAAACAGCTTCAGAGTCATTGGAATGGTTATATGACTTTTCTTTCGAGATGAATGGTGGTCGTCTTGCCTTCCCCTAGTGCCTGTGAGCGGAAAAACCACTCTGTGAGCCTCAGCCTCAGCATCAGGAAGTATCGCGTGATATCAGGTTTCGCGATGTAACCAATTGCTTCACGGCACTGCACACATACAGGAACCGGCTAGCTATAAGAACAAGGTAGCGATGGAGTTTTTCACACTATCATCATGGCTAAGCCGGCAAAAAAGAAGCAGAAAGCTAGGAAAGCATTGTCGGAGGAACAGAGAAAGAGGAAACGGCAGACTGACCGAGCAAGGAGTCAGACACAAGTAGACATAGGAGCTGCCAAATATCTATTCCGAAGATGTAGGGGGAGCTCTATAGAGAAACCTGCGAGCAAAAAAGCGAAGAAATGGCCAAAACTGCATAGCGCCCCTTTAATAACAAGGATTTTCTGAAAATTCCACATTAATTAGTACCTTTAATTAGGACCAAAAAAAGAATCTGTTTTTATCAGCCAAGGCCAGAAATTGACCTCAAGATTAGATTCATGAGTGTACTGAGCAAACAGCACAGTGCTTAAACATAGGGTTAGTGCGTGTGGGTGGAAAAGACTAGAAGAGGAAATAGTTTTGCTTTAAAAAGTTTGCATTTTTATTGCACCAGTTGAATTAAATAGTTATATGATTTCTTTCCATTTCAATAAGAAAAAAAAATCCCTGAGGTTCAAACAGCATAAAAAGTCTTTCTTCTGACTGCATAAACTAATAGAGAAGAGTCATTCAAACATGTGGTAGCTTTACACACAATTATTTTTTAAAGTGGTTTGTTTTGACCTTCAGTCTGCAACAAGCATTTGCTCCTGCTGGGATCAAGAATATGAATAGAAGCTATTAAAAAAATAGTATTTTACACTAAATGGCACTTCAGAGACATACTGCAAGTGCTCTGAATTTTAATATTAATCTGACATTGGGTAGTGTCGCAGGCTGTGCTCACGGAGGAAGCCCAAGAGTGGATGTTTAATGTCTGGTGTGTCAGCTTGATCCCAGCCCTCCACCTGCAGGGAGGGGAAGTTGTCCCTGACACTGAAATACATGAGGTATAAAGAGTATCCTGGTATGATGTTCATGTGTTTTTTTGTTTACCAATATGCATTCTGTCAGTGAGTTTTCTTCATTTACATTCACATATAACACATTACATTCAATGTCCTGTTCATTTTTTTTTTTTTTCCTTTTCAGATTATTGGCAATGGACTGATGACCTCAAGTGGATGGTTAATGAACAACACTGCCCTTTGTGAGAGAAATGTGAAAGAAAAAACGTCTGTCATTATGCACCATGTTAATGGTGCTGTTGCTGTCATCCTATCTAACCAACCGTCCCTCTCAAACAAAAGAAATCCTCTCAGGAACTGGCGGGGTTGAATCACTAATTAGCTCTCCACACTTGCTGCTTGTAGTTTGACCTTTTCGATGTGTTAGTATCTCATCTATTCAGCTGTTTCAGATCTACTTTAATTATAGCAGATGATCGTGTTTTCATTTAGAAAATGTATATTCTTCGTAAATATTTGCATGGAGGAATTGTTAATGAGTCAATATTACAGTCTCACAATAAATAATCCAATGCAAACAGAGAAAGAAAAGTACTCTGATAGTGTTTGCCCCATTAAATCTGCGTTAACCTTTCTTGTTGAATCTTTTTACTTTAGCAAGAAATAAAGGCAAGTGAAAATAGCACTTTGAATCTCTTAACAATGTGATGCTGTTGAACTTGATTGGTTTTCTGTCTCTCCCTCACTCAGTATACTTTGGTATAATATGCAGATAATTGCATCCAAAAAAACACTTCCTGAAAGTAGATATTGTTACAATCATTCTTTCATACATTGTAATTGACAATGTTTAGGTTGCTTTCAAGTTTGCATTCATATAGGTGAGTACTTGCTTGATAGTTTGCACTGTAAATTGCAACTGCCTTTTAGGCTATTGTAAATGTACTCAAGATCAGCATCACAACAATTTGAAATCAGATTTGGCTGTTTGGTTTCTTTTTAACACAAATATGTGGATATATCTCTTTTAATGAGGTCACGATTCCTATTCTCTAGTTGAGTTAGTTGAGTTTAGTTAATGATGAATTTAGCTTTCCCTCCTGGTAACTGCAGGAGTACAAGCACCCCTGTTCACACACACACACACACACACACACACACACACACACACACACACACACACACACACACACACACACACACACACACACACACTTCATTGAAGATGTTTTCAGGATGTTGAAAGTTGTGAGGAATGGGTCAGAGGGTACTTTAATTGAATTTCAAATGATCTAATTCACAGTGCTAAACTCCGCAGCTTCTGGATAAATTATATGCTCTTCTGAAAATTGTTTTACTACCTCACATTTTACTCATTAAGAGTTGAAGTTACACTCAAAGAAGAAACAAACAACTACAATATTTCCTAATCTAGGTTAATATTTGTGTATATCTGCTTTATAATGATCACTAACTGGAGGTCATGTACTCCTTTTATTCATGAGTCATTGCTTATAATGTGCTATTTTATTTACAGGTCCTATGTATTCTTTTATTACTGTAGCTGAACAGTGGATGAAACAAGGATTATTTATGCTTTGTATTAGCAATGCATGATTAAAAAGCTGCCTGGTTGCATCATCTCCAGGAGAGCTATTCCCAGAGGTTTCAGCTCAACAGTGCCTGAGATGTATTGAGTCATTGTGAAGTCTGGAGAGAAATACATCCAATATGCTTTAGTCATTATTAGAGTTAATTAGACACGGGTACTAAGAGGATTCTACAAAAAGGATGATGAGCTCAGAGAGGTGATGAGCCAAGATAAGAGGAGATGGCCAGTAAACTTCAGTGTTCACATTTTACTTTGCTCGACTAAAATCACCAGAAACAACTGATGAATGAAGGTGAATGTTTAAATCAATGTTGTTTATGATACGCCTCGACTTGGCGCTGGGATATGGCAGGATATGAATTTCAAAGTAATGTGTTGTCATAAGGGAGTCAATGATGCATTTTATTCTGCGCCTTTTGACGTTTTTTGTAGTTTTTTTCCCCCACGTTTTTGAAACTTTCGCGGACATTTTTGTCACTTTTTTCAACGTTCTTTCATAAAAAATATTTTTTGAATGCTATAAAATTGAATCAAACACCCTACAATTCAATAATAGTGGATATCCGATATTTTGTTGTACTTGTGAAGCTGTTGTATGGAGTCATCTGTGGTAATCAAAATTAGGTAGTTAAAAAGAAACCCATATTTCTGATATAGAAATTTTGAAAACAGGTCAAATTTGACCCAAAGTCAACACAAGGGTTAACCCTCTCCACATATATTAAACAATAATAGCAAACATTATTATACAAAATACATATGGAACCATCAAAGGAAACATTTGATGCAGTTTATCAGTAAATTATTCTTCTGTTTCTCTTTTTGCTACTAATTTTAAAATTGTATTTAAGAACAGTACTTGAGTAAAAGTACTTAGTTACATTTTACCATCACCTTTGGGGCCCCTGGACCTGGGAGGCCTATATCCATCCATGACTGACTCTACTGCTCTGCAGCAATCAGATTTTTTTGTATCTAAATCAAAACGTGTGTAATGGTATGTAACTAATAAATCATATTAAAAGCGTCCTCATTTTCTTTACTGTACGACCTAAGACATGCAGTCTGCTGTAAATAGGCTTTTGTAATTATTGTTGGTGGGTAAACTTGCTTATAGCCTCTGAACACCCACAGAGGTGTTTTCAGTCTTTCTGGCTGATTAGATCTCTGCTTGGGTTGAAGGTGGGCCAGAGCTTTGATGGGAATTCATTAGAAGACACATCTTCATCTACCAGTAAGAATGATATAGGGCCTAGGTGTAATATGTTCTGCCTGTTGCGTTTTCTTGAATTTTGAGAAAGGAGAGGCTTGGTCTAATGAAGATTGACAAAAAGATTGAATACGAAAATGACATATGACAAAAACAAGTTTTAACGCTGCAGCGGACTGAAAAGATGCTTCTCCCTTGTGGATTCACATTTTACAGTCCCAAACCTTTCTCAGTTTCACAAATATATTCCCTTGAAGTTGTGGGCGGATCCTTGGAGGAAAACGTTTTCCATTGGTCCGTCGTCGCCCAAAAGAAGGTGTTATTTCCAAGGGGGTAGGTGAGCATCCGGAAAGCGTACATCCTATGGGGAGATTCTGAGGCTAACAAGCCATCACCTTCTGCTAGCATTCCATTGACTCCCATTCATTTTAACGTCACTTTGACAGCAAATAACTTTACATCTGAAGCGTTTAAAGACTCTATTTGCCCATTGTTTATTTCTAAAGAAACACGACAATGTATAAAAGGCTCCATTACCTTGTATCTCACGTTATGGCCCCGTAGCAGCCGTTTTTGTAAAAATAGGCTCACGATTGTGTCATAACCATGCGACTTTCTGTCGCACAGTAGTGAAATTACCGTATAGTCAGGAGAAGCTCGCAGGCAATCGAGGGGACGTGGAGGCATACAGTCAAGGGAGAAGCCCATAGAGAGTTCATGAAAGCATCGGAAACAAAATATTTCAGCAACGTTTTGCTCTTGCTCCTACGCTCATAGACAGCTCCTACTCATGCTCTCCGTCTCTGCAAGATTGGGAATGATTGAGATTTCTCTTGGCACAGCTACCAGAAGACTTACAAATTTCAGACTGGTTGCTCACGTCACATTTACGTCGTCAAGCTCAGTTTGAGGCTGCGCAGTACGCTCAGCCGTCACCGGAAAAGTGCTTCTAATTGACTTCACTGGTCTCCGTCGAAGTCTATATGGCGTTGCTGTGTCCATTTTAGGCTACTGTCTATGGTTATTTCCAAATCCATGTGTTTTGAGGTTACTTCCGGTCACAAACAAGATCCTACCATGTGGATGTCAATTCTTTTCAAGTTAGTCTTTTGGTCTTAATCTAATCAATAGATGACGGCCCCCAGACAGAGACAAAAAAAGTTCTTCTGACCTGCCGTGTGAACAAAGTGCTTCCTCCTGTATAGCATTAGAAGTGACAGACATGACCTAGAAGTGACAGACATGATCTAATTAGCATAATAAGCTGCAGAGGGCAGGATGTTGATTGGGATGTAGTTTTTCGTGCCTAACTCAGCTGCAGCGTACATTGTGAATACATCAAAACATAAAAGTAGGCTACATTGATATCAAAGATCAGCATTGTTTTAACTTTTTTAAACTCAACATGCCCTAACATGCTGACAGGAATCTCAGGAAAAATCGTCAATCAATCACAATCCATACACCCACACAGTCTAGGATGAGGTCTAATTAGCAAGATTAACTGAAAACACCTGTGTTTAGAGCATTTAACATATTAGAAATGTGAAAGTGTTTTGGCCTTTCATAAGAACGTCCCAAAAAAAAAAAAAAAAAAAAATGTTACACGGACTTCCTGTTTGTCTGAAAAAGGCGGAGTTAACTATCTGTGTCTTACGGTAGTGTAACGGACGGTATCGTTTACATTTTTCGGGTTTACAATGCGGGAAACTACACTTCCCCTAGTCAGCTGGCGTTTTGGATATTAATACACAGTTAGTTGGGGGAGCTAACGTTACAGTGACGCTAGTTGCCAGGATTCAAGGCTGCTGTAAGTTCTTATCTTTTTGTTCGCTGCTCAGGCCGTTTGTCACTAAATAGAACAGTATGTACGTGTATAGTTTTTACACTCGGCCTAATTCCAATAATCGACATTATGTAAGGACGCCAACTCTGGTGGCTCTTATCTTTTTTCTTCTCCTCCGGTTTAACCTTAACCCAAATCTGCAGTTAGTTTAACTCCACATCAAATGACGGTCACGTGAGAGTCTGTTTGCCTCTGCATCGACTCTTCAACATGCACACAATTACAGTACAATTACCCATGTAAAATGCTGAATGCCTCCTTACATTTTCGCTGTGTCATGATAGTATCTTTGTGGTTATCTAACAGAGGCTCCCCGTGATACAGTTTCAACCATGGTGCAGGAATACCAGTCCCCTGTTCGGGTCTACAAGCATCCATTTGAGTTGATAATGGCGGTGAGTAGTGTTTATATCCAGTGCAACTATCAAGACAAGTTATAAGCATATTACTTTGCAGGAACTTACATAGGCTACCTAAACTGGAGACTGCATCATCCATTACAATTAAGCATATGACATCTATTATGTATTATATTTCGATGTTTAATATTTAGTTTTCAATAAGAGCAAAAGTAA
Source organism: Sander vitreus (assembly GCF_031162955.1). Classification (NCBI taxonomy): domain Eukaryota; kingdom Metazoa; phylum Chordata; class Actinopteri; order Perciformes; family Percidae; genus Sander; species Sander vitreus. The sequence goes on along the minus strand of NC_135869.1, from coordinate 22,658,131 downwards.
GAATATGAAATTGGGTCAAAAGCTACACTCACTGGCTACAATCAGTGTGGCGTTGTCCCAATTTCATATTCTTACTTTTGCTCTAATTGAAAACTAAATATTAAACATTGCCATATAATACATAATAGACTGCATTCTCACTGGATTCCAGGTCTCATTAGTTGCAGTTTACAGGAGACCAGACACTTGCTTGTCTGCCCCTCAGGGCCATCTGTCTCTGTCTCTTGATATTCTGTACACTTACCTGCAATGAATGCTTTGTGTTGAGTGAATGGACAGAATATAGGCCTACTGCATACACTCTTTTCTCCTGATGCTTTGGTAAACAGTAAAAGGCTACAGGGTACAGGGTACACGTACTGTAAGAAAGCTACTTATTAAACTTTGCATTTCTTTCTCAAAGTTTCATTGGTCAATGCCAGGCTGACCATTTTATACGTTAGTAATATTTATATACCTTCAATTTCGTGGCTGATTTCTTATGTTTTTCTTGCTGTATTAACTGTCAACATATTTGGATTTTAGTGCAGCATTATTCAACAGTCATACCAAGGAAATCCACTGAAATGCTAATAGAGATCCCACTTTCCAAACATGTATTCACCATAATGAACTAGTCGAACATTTCTCCTTATGATACTGATAAATTGCTCTCTTCGCCAATGCTTAAATGCTTTACATTCATGTAAGAAACAGGAACTATTTGTAGAAAAAGTAGGAGAAGGTAAAATAAATGTGCATATTTGTGAGTCCGTTGTCATCCACAGTCTGCTTTTGCTTTTATTTCTCTCTGTGGTTGTATATTAAGCCAGACTTGTGCAATATCCTCAGACCGGGTTAAAGGGCCCTGATGCTGCAGTGACACTTTGCTCTGCAGGCTATAACTCCTTCATCAAGTAGTCCCAACTTGACACAGCTTCATTTCCCATAATGCATCTTTCACAGAAAATCACAGGTCTAAAATTAATCTTGCATCACTGCACGTTATTAAAAAGGGTCTCAAAATAGGCCTTTTGTGAAAAGTAAGTAACAGCTCCTGTGAAAAGGTCCAGACCTTGACAGCCTAAAGGAGAGGATCCAGTGAATAGTCTGCCACCTCCTCTGCTCCCATTTATCTCTGGGCTTTCTCATTAGTTCCCTGGCTGATATTACTCAGCTAACAATCAGTGTCCTGGATAGTACTGAATGTTGAACCAGTGACATCACTGTCGTCCCGTTCACTTTCCTGTGTTTGTATTAGGGCTGCACGATATAAGGAAAATATCTTATTGCGATTATTTTGACTGATATTGCCATATGATTCACGATATTGGAGGGAATGATCATTTTCGTATCATTCTTATTTTCATTGGAAAATACTACAATTAAAATGATTCATAGTGTGATTTTTGCTTAACACACATGTGCAATATGATTGTGGAAAATGTTTTCCATTGATAGTTGTGCTCCCATTATTTTTATTTTATGCTTATAGCTCTTAGAAGAATAAGTCGGATAAAGATTCAAATTTGTCTGAAATCAGTGAAACATGTTGTTACATAACACCAAGGCAAACTGTCCCATTAATTTGCTTAGTGGATAATGTCATCTTGATTAAATATCTCATATGCTGTGCAGCGCAATACAAGCAGGATGCATGTGTGTGCGTGGGTGTGTGTTGCTGAAAGACCAGTACTTGAGTGTGAATTTGGAGAGGAAGTAAAATTCTGTTAAAGGTTTTAAGTAAAAACCTATTGTTTTTGTAAGGATTATAAGGGCCCGAGCAGTGAGGACCTATTGTTTTTGTAAGGATTATTATTATTCTGCGACGTCACTCGCATTTTTGAGGGGCTTAGCATGCTGGAAAGCTCACAGAAATGTGCACACATCAGACATGGCAAAAACTACAAAGTTCTGTAGTGATTGGGCTTGAGCGTTGCCAGGGGGCTCCATAGCGCCCCCCCTAACGAGCTTCGGAATTCTGAAAAAAATTTGAATATACTAAATTTTGAGGTAACATGGAGGATTTTTTTGAAATCTTTCCACCTGACAGGAAGTCGGCCATCTTTTAAAGTAGACTCTTGTGAGAGGTGTCATTGAACTCAGCAAAGAGTTCTTTCTTTTTTTTTATTGGTGACTGTTTGCCCTGCCCCAAATGCTTAAACCACGCCCCCTTTAATAACTAATAACCCATTTCTTGTACACTATCGTGTGAGGTATCATTGAACTCAGCAGAGACTTCCTTTTTCATTGGTGACAATTTGCAGTGTCTGAGTGCCGCGCAAATGCACAGCCGCAAGGAGCAGCGTCCGCCAGTAACCCCGGGGCAAGGGGCGAGGGCCTGTTCATCGCTGCTTGCAGCTTTAATTTAATATTGTTACTCTAAACATAAAACAGGCAGCTGTCTATACTGTGATGGTCGAGTTTCTTCCCTGCTTTCGGATACTTGTCAGTATATTATCAGCAGAAAAAAATGACACTGCTACTATTTGAAACCGCTACCTGAAACAGCTGCTCAGCTGCTCAATCAATATTGACAGGTGAGCCTAGGTGACATTGGCTTGGGCAGATGGTCATGCAGGATGCCGTGGTTAGTAAAACGCAAATCACCACTTGTAAAAGCTTCCACAGCAGCAGTTTGTATTTATATAAACTGTTAAAGCCACTAGCTTTAAAAAAAATAAAAATTATTAAACACTTCCTAACCAGACAGAAATCATGTGGTGTAAATCGCATGCTTTAGTCCTGAGTCAGCAACCGCATGGTTTATTCTTCTGGCAAAGTGGCCTCTTTGTTATGGGTTCATTTAAAGCAGCTTTCCTGCCCAATCGGTGAGCTATCTCACGGTGAGCAGGACAAAAGCAAAAACCCTCACTGGGAACAGAATGTACAGAGCCAGGCACACCAGACCAGTGCAAATAAAAGACATCAACAACAATATAACATCAATAGTAGATAATCTGATACTAGATAATACTTTTCTTTCATATGTGATTTCCTCCCTCCCTCTCAGGCCTATGTGAGGAGGTTCCCAAAGTCCCACCTGATCCCAGTGTTTGTGGACAGTGAGATCATCAGCGAGACCGAGAGCAAAGATGGATCCACGCTGGTAACTGAGAGGCGCTGTGTGATCGACATTGAGGCCCCACGTCTTCTTAAACGGGTACCTACACAGCTTGAAAGCCCATGAAACAATAGTGTCAGTTGATATCAGTTCATTGAAAGGTGGTGTTTTATGGCAATGTTGCATTAGATTGTATTGTTCCTATAAGTGCCACGGCACATCATGCCAACTGCTATAATTACTATGAACTAGGGCTGTCAGCGTTAACGCGTTAATCGCGATGCGATTAAGGGCCGAGCATAACGCGTTCATTTTTGAAAATTGCATTAATCGCGTGCCGACTATTATTAATTTATTTTACACTTCACTCGGCTTTGCGTCGTGTCTAACAGGCTACTATTTTGACCCTTTGCAGCACCTTTACTTATCATCAAGCTGCCAAACTTCCTCCTGCTGCAGGCATGATGGAGAAAGACAGCAGCAACACAACTCTGAATGGCGCTTTTTATTTTCCAAAACTCCCGGACGGCTCAGTAGACAAGTCGAAAGCCATATGCACATTGTGTAAAGCCGAATTAAAATATCACCGAAGCACGTCAAGCTTGAGCTACCACCTACGAGCTAAGCATAGTAGTACAGTTAACGTTGATGCTAGCCACTAGCATGCTACCCACTCAGGCAAAGCACTATTTTGGAGAGTGCTACTTGCCGACCTGTGGATGAAACCAAATCCCAAAAAATTACTACAGCTCTTGCGAAATGGGCGGCAACTAACTGCAGACCTGTCGGCATCGTAGAGGACTCGGGTCTTAAAGACGTACTACGGTTGGCATGTTCTGACCTGTCTCATTGCCGTCGAGGGGCACAGCAGCCCCACTCACAGCCTGTATGACACGGAGAAAGCAGCCACAGTGGAACTGCTGCAAGGTGCTGCAAACACTGTGTCATTAACCGGTGATCACTGGACGCCAGTGAGTAATCAAAATGATTTAGGAGTTACTAAACACTATATTGACTCTGGTAAGGATAGGGTTTTTTAGTTAGGTACTTTGAGGAATTGTGCAAATAATGACAGATTCACACATTTTTCTTTTTGTTTACAGTAAATGAATAATTACAAATCTTAAAATCAAGTTCATAAAGTAACTTTCTTTTAGAGATGCACCGATTACGATTTTCTTTGAGTTAGGCCAGCCGATACCGATTTTAGCTGACTAAAAAAATTTGATAAATTTAGCAAACTAAACTTCTGTATGTATGAAACCGGGAAAACAGGTAATGGCAATAAAATAATATATAAATAACAAATAAAAATAAAATAAATATAGCCTTAATGCAGTATAAAGATATTTCTACAAACAAAACTAAACTCTTTAAATATTACTACGTTTTTAATGTTGGTTTTGAGCGGTATGCATCCCCACTAACCTGGAAAGCGTAAACCGTAACGTTAATACAGCGTGTCGGAGGACTACAGCGTCTTTTTTTTGTTTTTGTTGTTTACAGCATCTCAGGTCAGTGTGCCCAACGCTATTTTCCGATAAGCTGTAGTTGTCATATTTCACGGGACCCGCGTGAGTGCGATTTTCATGTTCCAGTTTTTCAGCCTCAGAGGGGGGGAGAGAGAGCGGCTGACTGTTCGCGCCGTGTATAATTACGACTTTATGACATTTCATAAACCGCTGATTGAGCGGCAGTGCGCCGCTGCTACATGCATACAGCTGAAACCCTGCATGTGCACGTGTGGTGCTGATGTTGCGCGATGTAAGTCATGCGGCGCCCGAGTGCATTTGACCGGCATAAAATCGGCATATGTCAGACTGACCGGCAGGTCGCCGGTCATGGCCGATGACGTGAAAATCGGCCAATTCCGGTCACCGGCCGGTCAATCGGTGCATCTCTACTTTCTTGCATTCATTTGATTCCCAATCAAGATCCACTGGTAAGAATTGCTTTCGATTGTTAATATGTACTTAAAAACTGTTCTGAAATGCAAAATTATAGAATTTTAATCTTGTGATTTTAAAATATGCGATTAATCGCGATTAACTATAGAAATTTAGAAAAAAATAATCGTTTGACAGCCCTACTAGGAACCATATTCTTGTAAATCTGTATCAGTGTATCTGTGTTCCACCGGCAGCGGCAGACGGCCGCTCACCTAGAGCCAGGGTCTGTCCGAGGTTTCTGCCTGTAAAAAGGAAGTTTTTCCTCGCCACTGTCGCACCAAATGCTTGCTCTTGGGAAATTGTTGGGTCTTTGTGAATTATAGAATGTGGTCTAGACTAGGCGTGGGCCGGTTACCGGTTTCAAGGTATACCGCGGTTTAAAAAAGTCAAGGTTTCAAAACCACTAACATTTTCCCTCATACCGTTCCTAAGGTATGCGCTGTTTTTGAGTGGTCAAGGAGAGAAACTGCAGAAACTTTAGTAATCTGTCTCTCTGCCAGTGTGCAGTGTGTGTTTTTAAAAAGAAAATGAATTGTGTTCAATAGAAGAAAAAAAATGTAGTTTTTTTTTTACCCAGACAAAAAAAATTATACATTTTAAAGTAAAATACTGTGAAACTGATATTTTTCCTGAAGGTTATCATACGGTCAGAATCGTAAACCGGCCCATGCCTGGTCTGCACCTACTCTATCTGTAAAGTGTCCTGAGATAACTCCTGTTGTGATTTGACACTATAAATAACACTGAATTGAGATTGCATGAATTTGAAAGATTGTTTTGATCGACTTATTTTTTTTTTCTCTGCATGCAGATTGCTGGTGTAGACTACTTGTACTTTAGCCAAAAGAACACTCTGAATCGCAGAGACAGGACACTCCGCATTGAGGTCCGCAACGAGACCTTTTCCAACAGGGTCATTGTCCATGAGTGCTGCAACTACACTGTGAGTTTTATTTTTTGTTGTTTTGGACTTGTTCAAGATCCCAACTGCTACGTGTGCATGGCTATTCTATTCAGCGCATGAAATAATAATCTAAATGATCCTCTGATAGTGTGCCAAATATGCTAGACTTTTGTCAACAGGTGTTGAGTCTTTACGCCGGCTACACACTGGATGCGTGGCGTGAGCGTGGCGTTTCTGCTGCGTGGCGGCTGCGTGGATTTTTCTGTCTTTGCACACCAGAAATGTGTCTGATGCGGCGCTGCTGCTGCTGCTAGCCTTGTCTGTTCACATGTATGTTTCCCATTGATAAACTGCACTCAAGCAGTAGTATACTTCATGTTAAACATAAATATATACAGATTTGATTACAGCAAAGACAACGTCGGCAGTATTGACTGCAAAATAGGCTACAGAATATTTCATTCTGTATTGACAGGTGCCTTATTTGAAAATCACATTTTTTTAATTTATTTTTTTAATTACATTTAAATCTGCATTTATGTCAAAACCTAGAGACTTTGAAACATCAACATGTCATTTATTAAATGTATTCATGTCAAAATGACACAACCATCTTTTCCTATTCTATTTTGCCTGGAAACGCTTCCAACACGCTTGCGTGTGGCGTGACAAATAAGCGTCGGTCCTATTTCTAGCATGCACGCGTTTTCGGCGGCTCGAGCCGCTCCAGAGTAGAGGTGTGAATCTTCACTGATCTCCCGATTCAATTACGATTATCATGTCTTCGATTCGATATCACGATGTGTCAAATACATTTTTCTGTTAAAGCCATATAGGATATTTAATTCATAGCATTTCAAGCTTCAAAAACAAAATATTCTGCAGTGCTCTAATACTAAATAAATTGGATACATAAATCTACAGCACTGAGCACACGGCACTTCCTAAATGTGCAAAACATAACAGAATATGTAAACAGAAAGGTTGTTAGGCCTACATTAAATTGTAAACAGAAATAATCGATTATGGCCCGGCCGATTATCGATGCAGCATCGTCCATGTCCACGATTCAATGCATCGATTATTTGATTAATTTCAACACCTCTACTCCTGAGACGTGCGTGTCACGCGGGCAGTGTGCAAGCTCTAACCTGTTAACATGGGAGCTGAAATAAAAACGGACAGGCCACGCAGCTGACACACTCACGCCACGCATCCAGTGTGTAGGCGGCCTTAGAGTCAATGTAGTGGGACCTGCTCCCATAACACCTACCCTTCTGAAACATTTCCTGACTTCACACAACATAACCTCCACCAGCAATATCATTTCTGCTGCATGCGATTACTTATGCACAGTCACTTCATCTGTGACATATCTTTTGATTCATGATTTTGTATTGTATCACTGCTTTGTTGTGACATACAAGTGAAGTAAGTACTGCAACAGACCGAGTTGAAGTTTCAGTCTGCATCACACATTTTGATCCTCTGCCACAGGTTCATCCGGAGAATGAGGACTGGACGTGCTTTGAACAGACAGCTAGTCTGGATATTAAGTCCTTTTTTGGCTTTGAGAGCACGGCAGAGAAGATAGCTATGAAACAGTATGCTAGCAGCATTAAAAAGGTTTGCATCTTTAAAATGTACTTACATTTGGGAAAATCTCCCTAAAATTGTGGAAAGTTAAATTGCATTCGCCTCCCCAGTACTTGTGTTCTGCGATCTGTTGAGTCGGTCTGTTCTCGTTTTGCATGTATTTACCGTAGTGTCACATTAGTCTTGTCTCCTTTTCTGTGTTGTAGGGTAAAGAGATGATTGAGTACTACCTCAGAGAGCTGGAGGAAGAAGGAGTAACTTACATACCTCGTTGGAGCCCCCCTGTTGTCTCTGGCACTGCTGCTGCCAGGCTCCAGCTGCTGCCCCGCTGCACTGGCAGAGCCATCCCAGTGAACAGTGCTAAGACTGGACTAGACATTAAAGAACCGGCCGGTCCCACAGATCTAGTGGCCGGCTCTCCCGATGGTCAGTGTTTACTCACTAGTCACCATTAAGTATGGAGTAGCAGGCCAGCACACAACACCAAAAGTGCAGTGAGAAAGTTAAAAGATGTAAAATTCATACTATTCCTTTTTATATTGACTTATTTAAAGGACATACCTTCACCGAAAGGACTGAGGTATTTACAGAGGGCGAAATAACTTTATGTCTGTAAATAATAACAGGAAAAGAATTATTACAGCTTGTATAACAGTGTAAATGGCATGGTTTTATGTCGGTTAGCCTAATAACTGGTTTGATTTGCATTGAGAGATGATTTTATGGAAAGTACCCCATGCCAGTCTCTAGGTATGGTGAAGGGTATGTGATGATGTGGGGCTATTTTAATTCCAAAGGCCAAGGGAACTTTATCAGGATGCATAGTATCCTGGATCCATGAAATAACTGGCCTTTAAAAATAATAATATGCCTATATATATATATATATATATATATATATATATATATATATATATGTATATATATATATATATATATTAAATATATATATTATATATATATATATATATATATATATTAATATATATATTAATATATATATATATATATATATATATATATATATATATATATATATATATATATATTAATGTCCCCAAGCTTTCAATCTGACCACGACCCCTCTTTGGAACCATTTTATATACAGATACACATTTTGAAACAAAAAAACCTGTCAGCAAACCCCTTCTCTCCCCTTCCCTCATGATGAAAATACACTGTAGTGTACACCTACCTAGATTCTTGCATGCAATATGTGCTAACTTTACACTGTACATGTGTTTTGGCCTGTAGACAAGTTGGATGCTGACTACATCAGACGTTACCTAGGTGATTTAACGCCTCTGCAGGAGAGCTGTCTCATCCGACTACGCCAGTGGCTCCAGGAAACCCACAAGGGCAAGGTCACTTAAACACAAACGCAGATTGTTTGACTGCAGAGCTGTTTGTAAAATTCTGTAAAACAAATGCTTATTTCTGGACCTCCCAGTCTAGACTTCTGCTCAGCTCTTCCTTCCACACCTGCATGTACTGTAGATTAGAAAATAGAACCTAGAAATCATCCATTGGCTAAAAGGTTAAGAAATGTCTTTGCATTTATTTTATTATTAACTTGGAGCTTTGCATGATAGTTTTGACCCCTGCTTGTTGTACAGATTCCAAAGGATCAGCACGTGCTACGCTTCCTGAGGGCCAGAGATTTCAACATGGACAAGGCCAGGGAGTTTTTGTGCCAGTCGCTTACCTGGAGGAAGCAACATAAGGTTGATTTCCTGTTAGACACGTGGGAGCGGCCACAACTGATTCTGGACTATTACACCGGCGGCTGGCACCACCACGACAGAGGTACTGTGATAATGATGAAACTGGCTACCTGGCCATTTTACCTTAACTTCATGTCATTTTCACTTTATTTCACCTACTGTTGTTGGTTTGTCAAGGGTGACAAACAAATTCCAAATTTTGCTGTAAAATTAATTGTCTCAGAAATAATTGTGATTAACAGTACTGTATAATTGTCTCTTTCAGTCAAATTTAAAAATATTTATTTATAAACAAATGAAAGTTTTCCAGGATACATCTTTTGGTTACATCACAGTTCTGTGACCCAGATAATGTAGTAACACAAACACACAGACCACGAAACAACGGCTCTTTATCATAAAACGTTGTTTTCTAACTGTATCCCCCTTGTCATTTGTGTTGCTATGAACGTGTGTAGGGTCAAGTGCCAACAACTAACAATTGAAATAATAAAAATGTATAGTCCGACAAATGATCACTTATATAATTACAATTTGGCATATATAAACAAAATCAATAATTACCAGTCATATGCCTTAAGACCTTAGCTGATTTTAGCAATTAATTGCAGTTAAACAAAGAAACCGTGATTATGTAAAAAAACAAATTGACAATTATGTAATAAGGAAAAAGAGAGGGATTTAGTCTTTTGTATTTAAAAAGTCCCCATTGGTTTAAATGGCCTGTTAATTATTGATTGGAAAGTCTGAGCACCATCTGGCGTGGCTCCCATGTTTTAAAATGAGTCATTTCTTTTAACAGCTCAGTTGATCCACCACGTTAGAGCGGTAAGACATGAACACAGGAATTACCCTTGTGTTGTTCACACGCTAAATGAATACCTGTTGAAACGGTTAATACCAGCTTTACATACGACAACAGGGGGGGGTCATTGGTGTTGTAAAACATATTACCACAAAAGGATGTGACTCATTCTGCCTATTGATTTCACTTGTTGTACTGTGTGTGTGTGTGTGTGTGTGTGTGTGTGGTTTAGACGGCCGTCCTCTGTATATCTTGCGCCTGGGGCAAATGGACACTAAGGGCTTGGTGCGAGCGTTGGGAATGGAAGCGCTTCTGAGACAGGTGACGGGTGTATTTTCTCATTACAAAGCAGGTCTATTTGCTATGTAAATACTGTGAACGTATCAAAATGCTCAGTCCACAGAGAAATGCACACAGCCCGTATTCAGAAACGGTGCCTTTTTAAATGAGCTGTCAAGACTTCATACGGTTGTGATGTCACAACTATATTATATATAGGTATAAATTGCCACTATAGTGCCTTTACCGTCATTTCCCGGCTGCAATGATGGTGCAGAGACTCAGAGAGCGCAGATGCGGAAGACCCCGAAACGCTGACCAATCAGAGCAGCCTGGGCTTTTTTAGGAGGAGAGCTTAAAGAGACAGGCACTAAAATGGAGCGTTTCAGACAGAGGGTGAATACATGTATATTCGGACAGACAGTAAGAGAAAAAACTGTTTTTTTAACAAAGCATGTAAACATGTTCTAGTAGAAACCCAAAATACAAGTATGAACATGCAAATGAGCAAGATATGGGGCCTTTAAAATATTGTCACATTAATATATAATATTTTTTATATATAGTCACATTAATGCTACAACTTCAATATGACCCAGGTCCTGTCCATCAACGAGGAGGGACTGAGGCGTTGTGAAGAAAACACCAGAGTCTTCGGTCGACCCATTAGGTGCCTCCATTTTATCCATCCATTTTCTGTCAGTGTCTCATTGGCTAACAGCTAGTCAGGTGTACACATGCTTGCATATATAGTCGTGTAATGTCTTTTATTAATGTGTCGGTCAGCTGCTGGACTTGCCTGGTGGATCTGGAGGGTCTTAACATGCGTCACCTGTGGAGGCCAGGTGTTAAGGCTCTGCTGAGAATCATCGAGGTGGTGGAGGCCAACTACCCTGAGACTCTGGGTCGCCTGCTCATACTAAGGGCGCCCAGAGTTTTCCCAGTGCTCTGGACCCTGGTGAGAATACCTGTCTGAACTGTGGATTGTGGAAGAATGTATGAAGTTGGACCGTGCAACATTGCGAATATGAGCCTATGATGAACAAATAAGAAGTGGAAAATAATTGCAACCATGCAATATGCAGATCCTCATTGGGGAAATTTGATCATTGCTACAGTACAGCAATATTATGCAATGGTATATTTTGTAATAACAGCATTCATCAAAGAAATAAAGATAAGTAGTTATACACAAATGTAAGAAAATAAATCCAAACAATAATATAAGCATATCGTTATGACGTCATTACATAAGCAGTATGGGCTGTAACCGTTGCTACCTGGGGATGTGAAAGATACAAATGTATGTATTGAAAAATAGAAAATTAGATAGCATAAGATTATGATGAAATGTATAAATAATGATAAAAATCAATATAAAGTACAAATACAGATGCTCAGCAACAACAGGTTGGCTGGTTGATAACCTGTTTATTTCTTAAACATGTATCATTCAAAGATTCATGGACTGAATTTTACAGTTCATAACCTGCTGTTGCTCCATTGTTCTCTGATGACTCGTGGTATCTTGTTTCCAGGTCAGCCCCCTGATTGATGAGAATACCCGGAAGAAGTTCCTTGTTTACGCTGGAAACGACTACCAGGATCCAGGAGGATTGGTGGACTATATTGACAAAGAAATCATTCCTGACTTCTTGGGAGGGGACTCCATGGTGAGGTTTTAGTCCAAAGCATGCAGTCCTAACCATTTACATAATAATGTGTACCAGGCCTTTTTCGTCCTGATTTGACATTCTGTCGGTCCTTTAGTTTGCTGTAGTCCTTTTAGCTTTCCTTTCATCTCTTAAGCCCCGTTCAGACCAAAGATTCCAGCGAGACAACCGTTTTAGAACGTTGCAGGTAAAAATGTTACCGGTCTAAACCGGCCCGTCTCAGCTCGACTCAAGCCAGCTGATTGGTGTCGCTGCGACCCAGCTTGTCAAGCCTCCAGAGGCTGGTTTTAGAACGTAAGAGACGTCACCGGTTTCAACAGCCAATAGCGAAGTCAGCTGGTCAAGTCAGCTACAAGCTATAGAAATAAAATTATCCATAATACCATTTTATTTCTATGTTACAAACTGTCAGCTGGTCGAAATGGCAGAGTTTTAGATGGAATCTCAACGTGCACCCGCGAGCACGGTATGTGGTCGAGCGAGCTAGAGAGTGACTGAAGAGAGCGAGCGGTGATAGAACAAAGCACGTCTAGTGACGAATTACGTGAATAAAACGTTTTCGCCGATTCATCACTAGAAATGCAACTGTAGCAAGCGTCAACGTTCTCACATTCATAGTTATACACATCAAATGAATCGGCTACAAAAAAGTCGGAAGTTGGCACCAAAGTACAAAGAGCCGTTCCATTGGAGATGATACACTCGTCTGGTCTCGTCACATTGGTGTAAACTGGAAGGTTTTAGAACGCTGCAGACCGGTACGTTGCAAGTAATCGGGAATCTTTGGTCTGGACTGGGCTTTACTCCCAAACAAGCAGACATGTTCGCATTAAAACATATATTAATGTGAGTTATCGCTTGTTGGCATTGGTTGAGCTTTCCTTCTGCCCTCTCCAGGGGGACATTCCTGAGGGAGGTACGGTGCCCAAATCTCTGTACAGGACAGCAGAAGAGCTGGAGAGTGAGGAAAACCGCCTGTTGACTGACTCCATCTATAAGAGTGCCAGTATTTTCAAGGGAGCCCCATATGAGGTACGGTCTCCGCTTTTAAATCGCCTCTAAAATCCACATGTATCAGAGAGCGACGCTCCCTTAATTGTGCCAATAGTCATTGAAGGTGAGGGCAAGGGGGTATGGATTATATTATGTGGATTAGGGTGCCACCTGCTGGACGAACTATACATTGTAGCACAAGAGAATTATGTGATTAATGACCTGCTGTCTGCCGTTGTGTGTTTCTAATCTCCTTACATCCTCCTGCAGATGCTGATCGAGATCACCGAGGCCTCCTCCGTTATCACCTGGGACTTTGACGTGTCTAAAGGAGATGTCATCTTCAACATCTACCATTCCAAGAGGGCCCCGCAGCCCCCTAAGAAAGACACTCTCGGTGCCCATGGCCTCACCTCCCCAGGGGCCGTTAACGCCCAGCTGATAGAAAGGAGCTGGGTGCTCGGCCAGGACTATAGCATGGTGGAAAAAGCCCTCACCTGCAGGGAGGGAGAGAGTGTACAGGTGTGTGTGTGTGTGTGAACTTTGTTTGTCCCTGTTTGCTTTTTCGGTTACATCAAATTCAATTCTCCATCACTGCAGTCTCATATTGATCTTGCAGCTTTTCTCTGTTCAAACAGGGCTCCCACGTAACCCGCTGGCCCGGCTTCTACATCCTCCAGTGGCGCTTCCACAGCTCCCCAGCCTGCTCCGCCTCCAGCCTGCCGCGTGTGGATGATGTGCTGGCATCGCTGCAGGTCTCTTCCCACAAGTGTAAGATCATGTACTACACCGAGGTGCTGGGCTCCCATGACTTCAGGTCAGTTTAGTTATTGCGCTCAGCGTTTCTTCTCTGTTTTCTTTGTATTATAAAATTAAAAATCAATTTGTGTGTGTTGTATTTCCTGTCATTTCCTGTTGTTTCTAGGGGATCCATGACCAGTCTGGAGTCCAGTCATAGTGGTTTCTCCCAGCTCAGTGCTGTCACTACATCCTCTAGCCAATCACACGCCAGCTCCACTGTCTCAAGGTAGCATCTGCCCAGCAGGTGTCAAAAGACGGCAGTGACCTAATGACATCTTACTCCGACTGTGCCTTATGCCTCCAAACAGAGGGAGCCTTATACTCTCACTCTTTAATGACAATTTGATCTGATAATTGAAATGGAGGAGAGTATTATGGAAATGTTTATAAATAAATAAATAAATGTTTTTAATTATTTTGGTAGGAACAGTAAGGCTTCGTTGATCTCTATTTCTAGGGAATTATGTATTTATAGTATCAGTTTCCTGTCCATTTTTGGAATAATAGGAAGTGTACAGTAACAAATGTAGTGCCTAGTGCAGATGTCTAATATGAGATTTGTAGTTAAGGTATATGTGTGTCCGTGCATCTGCTGGATTAATAGATGCCTAATAAGATGCCTCACAAACAGCAGCAGTTTCTACATAAGATGAAATAAGAAAGAGATTGAAAGTAAAAGTATCTGTAAAATGCACACAGCTTTAGTCCCTGAAGTTGCTTTCATCGTCCACAAGATGTCAGTGTACTCTGTGACTTTACCTGCTCTCAGAGCTGCAGTGTACTCGGCACATATTGTACATTTCCACTCACACATTGTCTGGTCTTCGAAGAAATCGAAGGAAGAATTGTTTTAAATAAAGAATTTATCACAAGCATTAATATTGATCTAATCTCCAGAGTGTGTGTGTGTCTTTATGCTGCATTTTGAGAAAACCATGACAGCAGTAGCAGTGTTGCCGTGGGGTAGTAATTTCGAATAATTGTAAAGAGGGTTATTAATCATTTTTACTGCAATAGGTGAGATGTTAAGAGTGAGCAGATCATATGAAATCTCTTCTAAAATATGCAGTGCACTCTCAGGACTTCATGTAATGTTGTTTTGGGGTTTATTAGGCATAGCTGCTGAGTTTTCTGAGGCTGCTAATTTGAATGCAATACAGTGCAGCTCCTTGTGATCTGGCACAGCGCCGGGCAGACAACTGATTTACATGAAACTTGCATTTCCATAAACTTATCAGATGCTTCCAGCTAAGGCTTAATTGAATTTTGTGTTGTATTTTTTTCTTGGTTTGCAAACTTGTGTCATGCTGCTTATCTCAACACAATTCACAAAGTCAGGTGGATTGGGTTTTCTGAGGGATTGATTGAACGGGAGCCTGACTTCTCGCTGGCATGTCACGGTAGTTGGAAAAATTAAGTGTAGTGATTTGGCCTGAAGCTTATTTACTGAATTACTCAACTTGCTCTAATGGCCTCCCAAGACACACATTGTCCACATAAATTATGGCATCACTTTCTACCGATATGCCTAATTTGCTATTAAAACCTCCTCGTCCCCAGCAGTTATGTGATTTAAGGCTGAATTGTTTTTACGCTCCCATGGCCGTGTCATGGTCACTCTCCTCCTCCTCGGCTTCTCCCCTGTCATGATGATGTTTCTGCTTCTCTGTATAGCCAGCCACCTCTCATCCTCCTCGGCTTCAGGTAATGCTGATGTTGAAGCAGCTACTACAGCCCCAAACGTCCGAAATTTTGGCACATTTTGAGGAATCCGCCTGTAGATTCTTAATCTTGTTCTCCCGTAATTTCTCTGCACCTCCTTTGCGCTTTGGTGGTCGTTTGTCCATTTTAACGTGGATGCTAAACTTCCAGCATAACTATTACAGCTCGTGTCCCGGCCGGGAGGGGTGGCCATAGTGGGATTCTTGAATTTGCGGCCAGGAGTGGGAAGGGGGTTCCTGGATTTGATTGGGTCAGGCCAGTGCCAATAAAGAAAATTAACCAATGGGCCGCTGTGAGTTCTTTATGGTCCGGCGCCGCCAAAAAAAAATTTAATGTAAAAAAGGCCTATTTATATCGGCGATTCTGCACAAAAGTGCGTCGGCCCACCGGGAAAATGCCCGGTATGCCAGATGGCCAGTCCAGCCCTGGTTGTCTATGAAAAAACATAATTATATGCGCTGATACTCCATAAACGTTTGATCATTTATGTGGATAATGTTTCACATCTTTCACACTATTTACTTCGCAGGCTACTTAACCTCTGTTAAACATGAGGACGGGAAATAAATAAAAAATCCACTTAGAAAATACTTTCAGGCATCTATTCCCATAGATGAAATATCTTATTCACTGCGCAACAAAAAGATCGGCACGGAAAAATGCAATAGTGCCTGTGATTCTGTAGTTGCTGAGGCTCAGACATCCATGGCGCACAGCAGGTGGGACGCACGGCTCCATCTCCCCAGGAACAAACGCTGTGTCGGCGGGACAAACTCATGTGATGCGTAATTGATCCCGTGGCTGATTTGTAGGCTATTAAGTGAACAAGGTGTACCCGGTCCACCAAACACTGCGCAGTCTTGACTGTCTTAATTCTGCACATATTTCTATTACTGTAGTCCTATTTACTATTTCATCCATGCGTGGCGCAGCGGATCCGTGCGCACTGTCACCTGCCGTGGAGACGCTGGCCTCACTAACCTCTCCTCCTCTGAGTCGGATCTTCCTTGCGCTGGACTCAGTTTCACTGAGCGTACTAAACTTAGAAAATAAATAAATGGCATTACATCAGTGAGTTCAAACTGCTTATTGTGCGTAATTTGGACTGACACTGTGATGCATGTTGTTCTGTAACTGGTGTGCAGTTCAACATTAGACTTTTTTTTTTTTTTTATTTCTGCCATGGTTTGGTACATTCACTGCCCGGTCACCATTTGCCACGCTGGGCATTTTCCTTTATTGCTTATCCAAGATGACAAACCTCCAAACAGACCTTTTTTGTTCTCGGCTCTACCTCCGCGATCAGCACCTCAACCTCACGGTCGGTGAAGTTTTTTTTTAACCCGTTGTGATTGGACGAAGAATGACGTCGGGGCGCATTTATATTAATTTCCATATTAATTTATGGGAGGAGGCAAGGCGGGGTCGGTGGCTCGTTCATGTGCGCTCAATTTCACGTTGATTGTGATGTATAAAGGAAAGGTGCGCAGGACCTTTTTTTATACATGTGAATATTTCTGTGCGTAGGTACTTTTCAAGTTTTGGCCGTACGCCATCTTCTGGTATGAAAGCTGCGCAATCTTTTATACATGAGGCCCCTGGAGATTGTCTAGACCTGGACGACACCCCTAAATGCATTGAAGCAGCTGCCATGTGATTGGTTGATTAGATAATTGCATTAACGAGAACTCTTACAGGTGTTCCTAATAATCCTTTAGGTGAGTGTAATGTATCCACCTGTGTGGTTGACCTGACACAACCTTGTGAAGGAGGGATGGCAGCTGACATACAGCCACCAAGTGTTGAGATGATTTATGGTTACATTATGTATTATTGATCACAGAATCGCTCTAAAAACATGTCAAACAAAAACTGTTAATCTTCACAAAACTTGTCTTTGTGGTGTAGTTTTCAATGTCTACAGGACTGTAGGGCTGCACTCATGTCGTATTGGAGTTACAATATTGCAATTTCTGACTTGTAAATAGCGTTCCATGTCAACATCCAAGTCGTAATCACAACTGCAAAACTCAGATTGTTCCGAAATATTCAGTCACGAGCTAAAGTACTGGGCACAATGGTGTGCGGGAACTTTTAAATCATGATTTGATAAAGTTATTACAATTGTGCATTGGGAACATGAATGTGTGTACCAAATCTTAAGGCAATCCATCCCATTTGTCAAGAAATATTTTACTCAAAACCACAAATGTGAACCTCATGGTAGCACAAGAGGAAGTCATGGAATCACCAAAGCAGGGGTGTCGGACTGGGGGTGGAAATGGGATTGAGTACAGGGCCCTCATGTGAATAGGGCCCAAAAAGATGCTAGAATGAAAAGTTGTGGATGTGGGGAGGGGCCCATAGAGAATGCCTATCTACAGGGCCCAGAGTTTTGTGCTACGCCCGTGCACCAAAGTCATCAGGCTACTTGAGGACCATGAATACCTGTATAAAATGGCATTGCAATCATCATCAACTATCTATTAACATAGACAAGCAGTTAGTATGTTTTTCTGTCTTTTCCCTTTTCCACAAACCAGATGGTTAAATATTTGGACAAAACTGTGGATATGTACTGGTATAAATACTCTCATAAGAGTTACCAATAACCTTACATGGCTGTGCATTAATCATGGAATCAGTCATCTTTGTAGTTTTGTGACAAATGCTGCTGCATATGCTGCTGAGATACTGGACCTCTTTTTATGGAATGTATTTTGCCTCATGTTTCCATGACAAATAAAATAGAAAAGTGGTGCTTTAAACCTGGAGTATGATGCACAGGTCAGTTAGAGGGATTTAAAAGATTCCATTTGGTTGCTCATTCTAGTTCTAACCATCTAAGGTCAAGGTCAAATTAATATTTTTAAAGAGTGCTTTAAAAAAAAAAACAGGTGTGTGCCAAAGTGCTTTTCATCAAACGTAATTGAGCAGAAAGACTATCACAAGACATAAGTACTTAAATACATGCATAAATACATAGTGCTGCACACATATACAGATATTCATGCATATGTATGTATGTATGTGGAATGCAAATCATGTCAAGAATCATTGCAGGCAAGCGAGTGAAAGTGGGTCTTTAGACACCTTTTAAAGGAGATGAAAGAGATTCTGCTGTTCTTATATTTTCAGGGACACTATTCAAGAGTCTTGGTGCAGCTACTGAGAAGGCCCTGTCTCCCAAAAACTTTTCGACAAGATGGTGGGATGGTTAACAGCCCTTGATAGATCTGAGGGGCTTAGCTGTATGGGGATAGATGTTCTGTAATGTAGCTCGGGACGAGACCATGCAGGGCTTCAAACACAACCCAAAAATATAGGGAGTCGCAATAATCGAGTCTTGAGGATGAGGGCATGAATGACTTTATTTTCTAAATCTTTACGTGATAAGTCCTGATCTTTGATGTAATTCTGAGCTGGTAGAAGCTAGATTTGACAACTGTGTTAACCTGTCTATCAAATTTCAGAGTATGTTGGGAATATATATTAAGTTTTTTTCTTTGTGCATAGGCTGTGATGTGCTTGGATAACTGTTTGAGGAACTGGGTAGTGGGGCTGGAGGAGTTTGGGGGGCAAATCTGTCATATTTCAAGACAAAAGCACATTTTTACATCTCATCACTGTTATCCTTTAGTTGCACTGAATATCACAGATATTATGCAACAACAAGATTATGTGGAATTTGTCGCTGAAGAAACAGGCCTGAAGTTTCACTCCCAGCTATATCCCTGTAAGAAACTGCTCTCTTTCGGCAATCTGCCTCATAAACTGCTGGCTGACTGGTGATATGTGAGTCTGGAGAAGTAGTCATTTTTAAATGTTTAATAATACTGCAAGCAGGAACAGTAGAGCTCTTAATTCTTTGGTGAGCACAACAGGCAAAGGAGGACTACATGTATAATGTGCTGCTGAAATAGTCTCAGACTTCTTGTTACAGATATAAACATCCCAGCCTTCACTGGGAATATGTACATGGTAATGAATGTTCCTCTTTCAGACAACACCAGAGGCAGGCGTAAGATATAGTCAACATGGGGCTCATTTTTGGGTGTTGTTTTTTTGTATTTATACATCTCATAAATGGCAAAAAGGTAGACAGGCTGTACAAAATTACTCATGCACCACTTTCCCATGTCAACATACCCTAACTCTTTCTCAGATGCCAAGGTTGAATGATAATAGCACTAAAACAAAAATAATAATACAAATACAACCTAAAACATCAATCTATTCTCTCAGCCTATCACATTCTGCATCGAAATGGCCTTTCTCTAACTTGATTTGATCATAATCAGGAAATCTTGTCAGACACAAGGCTGTGGAGTCTCACTTACTATATAGTGGGGATCTTCATTAAAACCTAAGCCTGGTTCATTTGCTTCCTTCTGACAATCCTGACCTTCCCACTAATTGAACAAGAGCGCTCTAAATTGTTTTTTGGAGGCTGGAAGGAGGCACTGGAAGAGAAACTTATTGTCCGGGATTGTTTGCATGTAGAAATGTGCAGCTTGAGTCCAAGGCTTTGTTTTACCGTGATGTGTGCAACCTGAAAAAAATGTTTAATGCCTCATCTGAGTTGTGGACCTGTCTGTTTAACTAATCTTGTATCGGCTGAGTTGAAATTCATTTTCTGACTTGAGGTACTACTGGGCCTGATTAATGTGTCCACAAACAAATAGATACAGTCACATCTATTTATCTCTGATGCTTCATACTAGCTCTCATATCTTCTAACATTGATTTTCTCCGCAACAAGAGAGATCATCAATCTCGCCTCAATTTAGGCCAATTTCTGAGCACTGCCGTCATTTGCAAAGAACTGTCAAGGCTCTGCTTAAGTCATATGCTGTTTTTATTGGTTTCCTAACATCAGACCGTTTTTATTTCTCTGGTGTTTTCTTGGCTCACTGACTTCTATAGTTGACATTTCTATTCCTCTCACACTAAATGGGCACTGTGCAGGTCATTATGGGCCTCCCCTTCTTTGGCTAAATGTTACAGTGGGAACACACATTTATTCATGGCTTGTTTGGACAGAATACCAAGTGCATCAATGGTAATCTCACAATAATGATCCCTTGAAGAGAGGTTCTAAAATATCTAATGCATGTCAATACAGTTTTGAGAGCCAGCAGACACAAAAAAATAACATTTTTGAAAGGTTAAACTGATAAATTGTATTATTCGGTGTTCAGTGTCTGAAAATAGGCATAACCAGTCAAAAGGAAAATGTGTTTAAATGAATGGATACGATTAATAAACATAAATTACCTTGTAAAGAAAAGTAGGCCTAGGCTCAATTTTGGCGATACTTTATCATGGATGGATATACAAGAAGATATGTCACTTCCGGTTTTCACAATTTCGTTCAAGTGGATGAAATAGTCTCAATTTACTGTTACTTACGTTTCCTAGAAAACGGGTAATTAATTGCCAACCGCCATAAAATAGTAACAACAAGACGAAGAAGGAAAGGGATTATTTTTATGTTTCAGCTGGTTAAAAGTCTTTTAGGAAGAATGTGGATACATCTTCATAACAGTAGTAAGTGTTGTCAAAACTATACGTGCGGGGGATTAACTCTGTGTAAATCAACAGACTGTAACATGAACTCCTGAATTAAAAACGATGATTAAGCTACGTTATAACGTAAGGCATAAACTTGGGCTAACAGCTTGTTAGGTTTTTATCGTGCTGCTCAAATGTTAAACCATTTCAATGAGGAGGCAAGGTTTCCACCTGTCAGTCATTTTAATGTGTACAATCGGCCATTGACCAAGCAGTTAGCAAGATAATTAGCCTTCATTGGGTGACAACTAAAAGAGCTATTTATGTCATCTTGTAAAAATGTGTCTTTTTTTCATATCACAATATATCACAATAAAAAAAAATATCGTGCAGCCCTAATCTGGACTCCTATGGTTTCAGACAGTCATTTACAGATGCAGTGAAGCAGAGAACAAGGGAGGATGAAACACAGCCAAACTGTGGAAAATGTTTTCTGGCACCGGTATCCGCTGCTCTCCCTTTCCGTCTCTCTCTAACATTATGAGGTAGTTACTGAAAGCCAGGCCCATAAGCGATCCCTAGATGTATGCTGGCACTGCACCACTCAGTCTGCTTGCAGCTTCTGTCTTCCTACCTTGTTTGAACTACCTGCTTCATTGCATTGTGTGAATTAAAATAAACTATTCTCACCATAAAGGGCCACCTATTCTCTGGTGACAGTAAGTTCATTATCATTTTGAGTCTGATTGCAGAACATTAAAGCTGGTGGAGGAGACAGAACGACTGATTGGTCGAAACTGGCACATACCGTGGCTGTAACTCCCTGTGGCTCAAGCTATGAAGAAATCAGAGAGCTTCTGTAGCAAGGATGCTGCGTGTGTTTTTTGTAAGCTAATAAACACCATATAATGGCTCAAAATGTGCTATTTTATTTATATTTATTTATTTTATTTTAGTGCTGATTAAGGTGTGGTCTGTTATTTAAACAATACAGTATTACACAAGAGTGTGCTTGTAAAGTTCAGCCACTAGTGTAATATTGTGAATATACTTAACAACAGTTACCAACAAAATAAAAGGTATAATCAAACTATATTCATATTTTGGGGCTATTCTCTCTTAAATTATTATTATTTTTTTTATTTTTAGTCCCGGCTGAGTCAGCCAATCAACTTCAGCTAACGTTAGCTTTGTAGAAATCATGGAAGTTCCCAAACTGAATAAATTCTATGTAAATAAACCCAAAACTGCCTTGCTAGCTCAATCTTGTAACTAAGATATGTGCTGGAAAAAATAAAGTTTTCCATGGACAGATTGAGCTACTACGTCTGTTTAATTTTTACATGTAGGCTATTTTTAACATAACGGCGTCATATCTGTTCATTAAATGTAAGGATACAGCCAACAGCTGCTTCGCTTAGCTTAGCACAAAGCTAGCAGCGAGCCTGGCTCTGCCCAAAAGTATCAAAATCCACCCACTGGCACCCTTTGTTATAGACCACTAATTAACATGTTATATCTTGTTTGTTTTATCCGTACAAAAAAGTGTAAAAAAGATGTTCGCCATTTTACGGGTGTGCCGGACTATTTCTTGACTGAAAGCATTGTCTTCCTGGACTTGCGCCTGGTTGCCTGGCACCGGCTCAGAGCCAAGATATGGGGTTGTGTCCAGATGGTAACCCAAGATTTGCGAAGTCTCGCAAAATAGTTGAGGTTAGGCAATAGGCGTTGACTTTGAATGGTTAAGGTTAGGATAGATCGTTGGGCAGGAAGTCTTGAGAGAATTCTTTTTGCAAATCTAGGGTTACCATCTAGACACGACCAACAGATGGCTAAGCTAAGCTAACTGAATGCTGGCTCCAGCTACATAATTACTGTTCTGAAATTAGTGTGGTATTGATCTTCTAATCTATCTTTCGGCAGAAACGTATTTCCCATAATACCTTTAAGTGACGTATCAGACCCCTAATGTCCAAACTTTTACTTACTGTCTTCCAGTTTTCTGTGCTGCTGCAAGCTTGTCAGTTTTACATTTATAAACAATAGGGACAGGTTTGCAGATGTAGATTTTTTTTTTTTGACTGTCCTTCCCGTAGTTGGGGAAAATTGCTTTGACAGGCAACAGAGATGAGATATGGACCTTGACAGGTCTGCCTATTGTATGTGCCTGAGGAAAACTCATCAGCTGTCAGGGCCAAAATGACTATAGCCATGTTTGTTGCCTTTCTTTTCCTTGTTTGGATATTGAAATGAACAATCTTCCCTCAACGCAGTCACATGATGCTGACAGCCTCAGAGAGGGACTGCGTGACAGCGATGACTGTTTTTACAATCACTCCCTCCCGGCTCATCTTCTCTCTGTGCGCCCTCCTCCCGTGTGGTACAAAGGTATTGTGGTTGTAATTGCCTTCAAGACTGGCTTAGGCTCAGGACCAAGGATCTTTCAGCTGTGATCTGTTAAGCCTATTACATACTTGTTGCGTGAAGACACAAAATCCCACGGGATGAAAGCCTGACTGTGTGAGAACCAATTTATACTACTTGCTTTGGCATCACCACATCAAGTATGTGCTGAAATATAGTGTAAGTCTTTTGTTCTGTGGATCATTAGCACTTCAATACAGAGTAGACAATGCAATTATTCAGAGGTCTTTGATTGTCAAAACCAGCTGGCCGTGGCAATGGTATTACTGGGCCGGATAAAGCAAACATCCAAAACCAGTTGGATGGAAATTTGGCTGTGTCAAAGGATGCATCTCAACTTTTATTGGCATTCATGGAAAATGGGAAATGATTCAAATGCAGACTTGTTCATGTGTCTGTTGTATTAAATGTGTAAAAAGTATTTTCAGCATTAACTCTCAAGCCACCAGATTGTAAGAAAAGTAGATATGATAGATATGCATATGCACAGGTCTGATGACCAGAGTCTAGTAAAAAAGCTCACTTTAACTTCTTTCCCCAGTAATGTTATGGAGAGCTAGCAGGGTTACAAGTGCATTAAAGTGCATTAAACCTGGCTTGTAAAGATCCCATGTTTCAAAGAGCTGAGAGGGGTGGCCTTGTACATAAAATATAATGGTACCATGGCTCTGACATTTAAGTGCAGTGGCAGACAATTTGTTGTTCTCAACCTTTGTGTTTCCTCCATCTGGTTGTCCTTTTTTTCCTATGATACATAAAGGTTCTGGATGTGTGACTCAAATGTTACAACTGTATCCTTGTATTGGAAAACAGGAGGATATGCTCCCCATTGCTTTTTACAAACCACTGATGCAGTTAAAGGTTTTAGCAAGGACACCTCATGGCCGCATCCACTTTGTTTGCTTGGAGGTTGTTAACAAAAACCATGCTTAGGCTGCTTGTTGACATGAACAAGCAGCAAGAAAAGGAATGGATGGATTGCTAAATACGGTGAAAACATACTGTATATTATTTAGGACCTACAGTAAATACAGCCTGCTGCAGAGCGTAAGCAGTGGGCAGGACAGGTTTATTTGCTGGTGGTATGTATACTGTAATTTAAACATAAATTATTAATGATAACTGCTATCAGACACCGTTTTGTGTGTGTAGGTGTATGTGGCAGTCGCCATATGGAGGAGGTGCTTTTGTTTGTATAGTTGGACTCATTTCATATGATTAAACAAGGTATCCTGCAGAGTTTTGCATCTGTTGTTGTTTATGTTCTATGTTCCGTATGTGCTGTCTGAACAGTAGAGCCATAATGTGAAATGGAAATGGCTGTTGGCTCTTTGGATGCATCTCTTTTATTATGTAGAAAGACGAGTGTTTTATGACTTTTGGCTTGCAAATGTTTTAATGTAAATATTACAGAAGGTTGTGAAAAAGGCTAATACTGTAAATTCTGCCTTTTTAAGATTTTAAATACTTTTTCCACATTTTTTATTTACGTGCAAGCCCCATTTTGAAAAGTTCATATAAAAAATATAGTACAATCTGTTTTACTTGCCATTTTTGCCATTACTATTTTTGGACCTACTGTACATTTCCTAATGTGGTGTAAATCTGGATTAGAACTTTTCATGTCCACCCTTGAATTACTGCAAAGATAAGAGATAAAGAGATGTGCTTGTTTAGGTGTCTCACCTTGTTGTCGGTATCCAGATAGTATAGATAGAAACTGAAATGCTTATATATTATTTACTTGACTGGCACTGTTATCCAAGACCAGTGTTATTTGACAACCGGATCAACATTTCCTAATGGCAGTATACAGAGAAGATCTCCCACCATGCAGCTGTGCCAGTTTTAAAAGTCATTTAACTGCATTTACACTGGTAGTTAAAACTGGTTTTAGTTATTTAACATGCCATAAGATATTTTGCATTTGCTTAAACATTTAAAAAAATATATAGAGCAGTGTTGAAAGCTACGTTGTATTATTTATATTACATACAAGAGAGAGAAAGAGGGTGAGACAGAGAGTGGGAGGATGACCTTAAGCCTGTCGGTTCCCTTTGTAGAGCTGATCAAGTAGTTCACGATGCTTGTAAACTCTGATGACATGCCATTAAAATGATAATTGTATTTTAGATCAAGCTCTCGGGTCCTTGTAACACTCCTGGGTAGCGCATAATTTGTATGAAATCTTGCAAAGCTATAATCCGTGTCATGACTATCAGTGTCATAAGTTGATAGTCCTCTGTTCCGCCTCTTGCTTCTAAGTGATCGGATAGATCGTTGTGTCAGCTACAATCAAGAAGTCACAATGTCCGGATCAGACACTTTCTTACATCTGAATTTAGATTCCCTTTCTGCCTGTGTGTATCAAAGGTTCCAGGCTGAGATGGGGTTATATAGAAGGGAAAGGTGCAGCTAAAGATTCTGAGGGATTGAACATAAGACAAGATAAAAACAGATTAGAGTTGCAGAGGAAGACTTTATAGTGTTAAAATGCAATTTCTCGTTAAATGAATGTTTGTAATAGCACATACTAGACATCTACTGTACTTATCATTTAATTGTTTGCAAAGTCGCATCACTTGACAGTGCAACCTGATTGTACCTGCTATTTGATGGCTGCCTGTGATCCTTTCATGATCCTTCCATCATGGGATCATTTAAGATGGATTCCCCCCTCTTTCACCTTTCCCACTTTATGTGGCACATTTGGAAATTATCCATTAGGTTGTTTAACGGCTCGCATCTTCTCTCAATTTAGTGTTCATTGCCTGTGCATCAATAAAAAATAATTACAGTCTTTCGCCTTAGGTGAGTTGAGTGCTTGATCTGTGCAGAATTTCATTCTCACGGTCCCGGGGGCTACACCACAAAAATGTAATTTCAGTTTGAATAGTTTTCCAGAGGACTGTGAGGTCCTGCCTGCCTGAAAGATGCAACTCTACCGTAACATGTAACGGTATTATCTCTTGGTTGTGTTGGGTTGTACCGCAGCGATTTGTTTACCTGCCGTGGTTAAAAACCACGAGCCACATATTGCTGTGACACTGAACCTCTTCAGATCACTACAGTCAGATATAAAAATGATCACTTTCATAACTCTTGTTTGCTGTTAACCGGAACAGAGGATTTCTGTCTACTCCTTACTGAATCAATTACAGCACATGCTGTTGCTATCTACTCATGTTTTGTTATGAAGAAGACATGAGCAAGAGATTCTCAGTCTGTATGATTCAAACGCATCTGGGCACATTGCAGGAAAACAGCAATGCAAAGATTTCTTATATAAGACATTGCTTCTTTTAAGCAATTACACCAGAAGATTGTGATTTGCAACAACAAAATCGACAAAATGTTGCTTTTGATTTGACTTTAATGGGTAATTTGGCCTGCAGCTTTGCCCATTTCTAATTCAAACTGAAAGCTAATTTTGTGTTCTATAATGTAAATTGTTTGTCCAAAGACTATTTGCGTTCTCTGCGTTGGCTTTTCCTATCCCAAGTATCTCATAAAACTAAATAAATGTGTTGTAATTGCAGGTGTACTGTATTGACTTAATGTTAATGAAACCGTCAGGATCAAGATGTTTTTGGCTCTAATCTGTGAAGACTGTGGAGAAGAAACATCGAACAAGCTTTTATGCATGTTTTAACATTCACTGCTCTTTTTAGTACCACCTTTATAATGTTATAATGTGTAATTTCGTTTCATAAATCAGGTATCAATAAATGGTCACTGGTTCCTACTCGGTACAGTGTGAAAAAACAAGACTTTGGGGAACAAGGGAGGAAAGAAAAGGTGGATTAACATACTCTAATAGTTTTTTCCCATTACATGGTACCTGCTCAACTCGCCTCGACTCTACTCACCTTTTTTGGTTTTCTAATACGAAAAAAAGTCCCTGGTACCTGCTATCAGGTACTTTTTTTCGTATCACTTCCATCGAGGTTCCAAGCGAGCTGAGGCGATACCAAAAGGTGATGTGAAAACCTGCAGACTACTGATTGGTCAGAGAGAATCGTCAATAATCACTGTGTCATCATTGCTAGCGACAGATGGGGGTGTCCTGAACAACCCGCCATTTTTAAATAGTTTAGCCAGCTGTGTTTTTTTTTTTGCTGCCTCCAGCTTCTTTTGAAAATTTGTCTTCTGGCTGTGGCAACAGCCACATGCCGAGAGTCAAAAACAACACACCTTCGATGTTCTGCGTGTGTGTCATGTTAGGTCACAGCAGTTTCCTGCGACGTCGCTATGACGACCAGCCACGCTCGCCTCAGGCATGAGGCGGTATTAAAGCTGCAATGGAAAATGGCGGACGGGGCACCGTGGTCGAGCCGAGTAGAGTAGAGTAGAGCTGGTAATAGCAGTGGGTAAGTGCCATAAGGGTGCTTTCACACCTGGCTCGTTGGGAGCAGTTGTTCCGAAATAGAAGTGTTTATCTCCTTGGTGAGGTTTGTTTGGGCAGGTGTGGACACAATAATCGCATTTGGATGTTGAACAAAACAAGCGGGCCTAGATTGCCAAGAAAAGGGTGGTCTCGACTCGCTTCAAACCGATCCCTGGAGCGGTTCCTTTGCCGTGTGGGCGCAATCGACCCAACCAACCAAAACAACTGTAATGTACAGCAACTGTGGTTCACTCTCCGAAATAAGTAGCCACCTGATTGCCTACCATCATAAAATGAAAAGAAGTCTGCATATTGCACGATAGGACGCTTTCAAAAGTTGACAGCGGTTTACAGAAGCCTAACGTTTGGCTAGAAATCCAAGAAGCTAGCGAAAAATGAGTCATGGGTTCACCTGGAGCAACAATGAAGTAAAATGCCTTTTTTATTTCTTTTTTCAGGTGAAAAAAGAAGAGGGAAATCCGGCCTGAGGCCTGATATTGGTACTGATTAATACAGCAAAATGACACTTTTAAGCTGTATTATAAAGAGCTCTGTTCTTTTTTTCATCTCTCTCAAACCTCCTTTTCCGTCATAAGTCTGAGTTGTGCCTCTGAGCCAGTGCGATGGACAGATATAAAGAGCAGAGCCAAGGTGATCATGGGTTTTCACTCCTGCAGCACAAATTAGCAAGACCAGGGTTCAGTTATGCACAGTGGTGGTCGTGGACACTGTCATAATGAGGGTCAGTAGGGCAGGCTGGGACAGGAGGCAGAGGGAAGCACAGCTCTTGAAATGGCTAGCACTGCATTGTAGCCAGGACTGGACTGGCCATCTGGCATACCGGGCATTTTTCCGGTGGGCCGATGCACTTTTGGGCCGAATTGCCGATATAAATAGGCCTTTTTTACATTTAATTTTTTTTGGCGGCGCCGGCCCATAAAGAACTCACAGCGACCCATTGGTTAATTTTCTTTATTGGCACTGGCCTGACCCAATCAAATCCAGGAACCCCCTTCCCACTCCTGGCCGCAAATTCAAGAATCCCATTATGGCCACCCCTCCCGGCTGGGACACGAGCTGTAATAGTTATGCTGAAAGTTTAGCATCCACGTTAAAATGGACAAACGACCACCAAAGCGCAAAGGAGGTGCAGAGAAATTACGGGAGAACAAGATTAAGAATCTACAGGCGGATTCCTCAAAATGGGAAGGGTAATGGTTATGGTTATTGTATTTAGCAGACACTTTTGTCCAAAGCGACAAAATATGAATCTTACAATAGTTAAAATTAATGGTAAACAGTTTTTAAAGTTGCTAAGCCAATATTAAGCAAAATAGTAATAATAACAATAATGGCAATACAATATCAAATATCAATAATAAAAAATAATAAAAATACCATAAATATACAAATCATAACTCAAAATTAAATTAATTATTTAAGGGTAAGATCAACGGGTAAGTCTTGGGACCCCTCTTGAAGGATCCAAAACGATCACATGAACGCAAAACACTAGGCAACTCATATCATAGAATGCACTCATATTTTAAGAGGACTGTCTGCAGGGAATGTGTATGACCAATCACGGTGGGTGTGGGCCGCCTGGGCCAAAAATGCCAATTTTTTGTCCCAGTCCAGCCCTGATTGTAGCTATACATGAGAGCTGCCGTAGAGGGAAAGAAAATGTTGACACCGGTGGTGTAACATTCATTGACCATCCAGACTTCAACCTTCACCTGTCAAGCGCACTGTGAATTGGATTTGCCATAATACAACTGTCAGTCAGACTTGTCCTATATACTTGTTCTTGATGTTGCGTTTAATTCCCATGCCATTATCTGGTTCCTATGTGCCTAAGCTCTGTCTGGTTTGGCTTATTATTTGTTTGGTTAGTTAATTGCTCAGCCTAGTTTTAGACCCCCCCTTATTTTCATTACTCTACCGATTTCCTATTAACTTGTTTATCACAACGGAGCTGTAGCTTTATTAATGTCAAACAGTCCAGTCAGGACCCCATGTCAGGAAAAAAAAAAACCTATTGCACAATAAACACAGTGTGACTTGATGTGTTTTTATTGAATTGCTGGCCCTCTCATGTTCTCTCACACTGTGCTGTGCCTCTCTACCAGTGTGCTATTCCACTAATCAATAGTGTTGCTAACTATGTCGGGAGAATAGCTTTAGCCAGCCTCTTACATGGAAAGCCATTCTTATCCACTCAGATAATTGGTCCGGATACAATACTCTGGTATATTTCTATACATCGCAGGTATTATTAGAGGTGAGGCGTGTGTGGATGGAGGCTGTAAGGAGAAACATGAGACCGAGAAAAAGAGGACGGTTATTAAAAGAAGCTCTGGTGCAGGAATGCAGTGGAGAATGACAGGTTGTGAGGAATGGATAAAGATGTAAAGCCAAGCGAAGGAGAGAAGAGAGTTTCTGTTGAATCCCAGATTCCGACTGAGCCACTGATTCTGTTCTCTTGTGGCATCTGCTTTGTCTGCTAGATCTCAGATGTGTTAATGGGCACTAAGGCTTGATGTTCTGATTGCCAATGTAGTGAATATAATGTTTGTGTAGATAGATGGACAACAGGGACAGATTGTGACTTAGGGAGCAAGAAAAAATGTCTCATTTATAGAAAATATTCTTCTAGTTTTCCAATTTCTTTATGGTCTATTGACTGGCATTTCATGTAGGTAACCAAGTACAAATGATTGGACAAGATCATGTGTCTTTTTTCATGAAACCTGCATTAAGGTCATCTTGTTACTGTGCAATGCTAGTACTAAGTTTAATATCTAAAAAGCCAGTGACATAGCAAAGAGGCACAATTCTTGACCACCTCTACATGTATGCATGCTGCCTTTACAGTAGTTATGCCTTCAAGGCCAGGTTAAGGTAATGAAAGACCAGTAAAAGTTGGGCTATATATTACAAAAGTACAAAAAAAACCCCACTTTTTTAAAGCTGATCTCTTGCCTCATATGGGATATGTTTTAAAATTCAATATTATTTGTTTGGCACTGGTGTTCACATTTTGGTTGTTGTGATAATAAAAGGTTTTTTCACTTGATACCAAAGAGACTCATTAATGGTATCCAATATTCTATGACCAGGCAAGACTAAAAATTTAAAAAGCCAGTATACAAGAGAGAAATAAGGATGTGCTTTCATACATTTGACATACATATTCTCCAGTGGACTCAAATATTATATTCGTCATTTGATTAAGATTCAGTGAAAACTTGAAGTTGTGGATTTTTCCTGTGCATACAGTCCTTAATTTCCTGATTGATTGTACATGGCTGTGCCTGTGTGTTTGATTTTTCACATATTGTGCTCTATGATTTGCCAGAAACTAAAGCGAGCTCTGCTGTTTGCTCCTGATCAAAGCATAAATAAGACAGGGATGTTGTCAGTTTTCCCATTTGTGCATATTTGATGTTTCCCACCACAAAACCAGAGAGTAAAGCACTGATGTCTTCAGCTTTTGTATGCAAGAAGAACTGAACCTCGAAATGATTTACAGATGAAAGCTGTCAGCGCCACCCTCTCCATTCAGGGAGCCTTGAGAATAATTTTGCATCAGAGCCTTTCGTGACAAAAGAACAATGTCTGAATTGAGTCTGAATTGACTTTAGATGAAGTGACAACTGGAAACAAGGAAAGGAGGTGAATTTCAACTTTACCTCGACAATAATTATGCAAAAAAAAAAAAAAAAGTACTTTATATAAGATCATGATGACTCATCTTGGAGTTCATTTACCATGACAATGGATGATCCGTGTAGGTGTAGCATAGTTATACATTCAGGTGATGAATTTCAACCAAGCATCTATGTAATATGTAATCTAATGATCAGATGATTAAATGGCATGGAGGCAACTGTCATTTAGAGCTGAAGCGATTAGACAATCCAACAGATATTTAATGAACAGCTATTTTAATTATTGAATTCCAGTGATTTTTGTTTTCATATAAAAATACCAAAAATGTATTGGATCCAGGTTTCTCAAATGTAAGGAGCTGATGCTTTTCTTTTTCATATGATCCTAAACTGAATTTGTTTGGGAGTTTGCACTTTTGGTTGGATGATAAAAGGCATTCTCAAAATGTTATGTAAACCTAATGAGAAAAGGAAGTATCGCGTGATATCAGGTCTCGCGATGTAACTAATTGCTTCACGGCACTGCTCACATACGCCCATTCAGGAACCGGCTAACAAGGTAGCGATGGAGTTTTTCACACTATCGTCATGGCTGAGCCGGCAAAAAAGAAGCAAAAAGCTAGGAAAGCATTGTCGGAGGAACAGAGAAAGAGGAAACGGCAGACTGACACTGTAAGCAGTAAACATAGGAGCTGCCAAATATCTATTCCAAAGCTGTAGGGGGAGCTCTATAGAGAAACCTGCGAGCAAAAAGTGAGAAAACAGTGAAGACATGGCCAAAACTGTACAGCCCCTCTTTAAATACAATTTTATGTAATTGTATTCTCAGCATAACTCAGATTAGTGCTAGCTATCTCATCCACAATAGAGACATTTGTACAACAATGAGGAACCCTAAAACAACCCAATAGTTGTTGGGACACAAAAGAATATATGTAGCCATGTTTTCATAAGTCGTTTGAATGAGATGAATGAGAGCCACAACAGCCGTGTTGGCCCTCTCCCCAAGGACACCCCATTCTCTATTTATGTGTGTTTTTCTAAAATCCATGTGCACAGTTGTGTGTGAGTCTGCTTTGTGGGTGGCAGTGTGATTTATTATGTACCAACTCCCTCTCATCTGCAGACTAGATTAATTTGTGAGTGCTCTGCACCCATTTGTTATTTAGAGAGAGAGTGCAGCTTCCAGGAACACAACTTTAGATTGTTTGAACTGATGAAGGGCCCAATGTAGTGTCTATTATTAACACTGTTGTTTAATATGTGTGTTACCTAGAACTGTGCTGTGTGAAGTGTTTGACCCTCTTGTGTGTTATAGAGTTGCACTTTGCCCATACAGTTTACACATGTAAAGGCTTATTATGTGGTTTTGGTTTAGGATTCAGATGTACTGAAACCATTTTGTGAAGAAATAGTAGGATTTTTTGTACTGTCTTGTGTGAGCTGTCCTTCATGGCTGGATGTTAGACCTTTTATTAAAAGGAAAAAAAAAGTACTGAGAGGGTTACATTTAGACATAAATAAAGTGACTTACCCACTACAATCAACCTTGCCCTTATGGCCTGCATATTGTAGCTTGCATACACTCATATAAGCTTTCCATAAGCTAATATACAGGTGCTGGTCATATAATTAGAATATCATGAAAAAATTGATTTATTTCAGTAATTCCGTTCAAAAAGTGAAACTTGTATAATGTATACATTCATTCCACACAGACTGATATATTTCAAGTGTTAATTTCTTTTAATTTTGATGATTAGAACTGACAACTAATGAAAACCCCAAATTCAGTATCTCAGAAAATTTGAATATTGTGAAAAGGTTCAATATTGAAGACACCTGGTGCCACACTCTACTCAGCTAATTAACTCAAAACACCTGCAAAGGCCTTTAAATGGTCTCTCAGTCTAGTTCTGTAGGTTACACAATCACGGGGAAGACTACTGACTTGACAGCTGTCCAAAAGACGACCATTGACACCTTGCACAAGGAGGGCAAGACACAAAAGGTCATTGCTAAAGAGGCTGGCTGTTCACAGAGCTCTGTGTCCAAGCACATTGATAGAGAGGCCAAGGGAAGGAAAAGATGTGGTAGAAAAAAAGTGTACAAGCAATAGGGATAACCGCACCCCGGAGAGGATTGTGAAACAAAACCCATTCAGAAATGTGAGGGAGATTCACAAAGAGTGGACTGCAGCTGGAGTCAGTGCTTCAAGAACCACCACGCACAGACGTATGCAAGACATGGGTTTCAGCTGTCGCATTCCTTGTGTCAAGCCACTCCTGAACAAGACACAGCGTCAGAAGTGTCTCGCCTGGGCTAAAGACAAAAAGGACTGGACTGCTGCTGAGTGGTCCAAAGTTATGTTCTCTGATGAAAGTAAATTTTGTATTTCCTTTGGAAATCAAAGTCCCAGAGTCTGGAGGAAGAGAGGAGAGGTACAGAATCCACATTGCTTGAAGTCCAGTGTAAAGTTTCCACAGTCAGTGATAGTTTGGGGTGCCATGTCATCTGCTGGTGTTGGTCCACTGTGTTTTCTGAGGTCCAAGGTCAACGCAGCCGTCTACCAGGAAGTTTTAGAGCACTTCATGCTTCCTGCTGCTGACCAACTTTATGGAGATGCAGATTTCATTTTCCAACATGACTTGGCACCTGCACACCAGTTTGCGATGCGCCAGACCCAACAATGCAGAAGAGCTGAAGGCCACTATCAGAGCAACCTGGGCTCTCATAACACCTGAGCAGTGCCACAGACTGATCGACTCCATGCCACGCCGCATTGCTGCAGTAATTCAGGCAAAAGGAGCAAAAAGTATTGAGTGCTGTACATGCTCATACTTTTCATGTTCCAACTTTTCAGTTGGCAAACATTTCTAAAAATCCTTTTTTGTATTGGTCTTAAGTAATATTCTAATTTTTGGAGATACTGAATTTGGGATTTTCATTAGTTGTCAGTTATAATCATCACAATTAAAAGAAATGAACATCACAATTAAAAGAAATGAACATTTGAAATATATCACTCTGTGTGATGAATGAATATAATATACAAATTTCACTCTTTGAATGGAATTACTGAAATAAATCAACTTTTTCATGATATTCTAATTATATGACCAGCACCTGTATTGTATATATCCATAGATTGTATGAGTAGCTCTGAGGATTAAATTACTATGAGATAAACTGTTTCTCTGTAAATTAAAAGTCCATTACGTTTTTAAAGTAAACCTTCACATATTTGTTTGCATATATATACAGTTGTATAACAGCAGTCCAACATCACTAACCTCATAAATCAAATTTAGGGTTAGGGGTAAATCATTTTTGGTAGAAGTGATATTTCTACATGGCAAATAATTTACTAGTAAGTTTTTTTTATTTTTTTGTTTAACCTTTATTTTACCAGGGACAAAATCACATTGAGATTAAAATCTCTTGTGAGTCCTGGCCATGAAGGCAGCACATAAAAATACACTTTAACATACAACAAATAGCAGACAGACAGACAGGGATGGACAGCAATAATAAATAAGAAATAAAAACAGAAAATCACATTTTAAAACAAGCGCAAACATGTTGATATATTTGATGTAGGCAGGACTTGAATTCAGTGTGTGAAATAAAAACCTGCAATTTTAGCTGATTTTGTAACTCATTCCATGAAGTTGGAGCAAGTGTTGTAGAGTCAAAGAAAACCAACAGACCCAACAGTCATGACATGATGCTGCTCATTCTGTGTAATTGAATCTGTAATTGAAAGGGGCGTGTTCAAAATAATAGCAGTGTTGTATTCAATTAGTGAGGTGATTGATTCTGTGAAGAAACAGGTGTCAATTATGGCCCATATTTAAGGAAGGAAGGAAGCAAATGTTGTGCATGCTGGTTATAGTGCATTTCATGCTGAAATACTCAGCTAAAATGGGTCGTTCCAGACATTGCTCTGAGGAACAGCGGACTTTGATTAAAAAGTTGATTGGAGAGGGGAAATCATTTGCTCAGCCAAAGAAGATGTTCAAATGCCTTGAAATGGCATCCAAAGCCTGAACGACGTGGGAAAAAACGGTCAACTCCCTTTCGAATGGATCGAAGAATAGTCAAAATGGCAAAGGCTCAACCAATGATCAGCTCCAGGAATTTCAAAGAAGACTTAAAATTACCTGTGAGTACTGTTACGATCAGAAGAAGGCTATGTGAAGCAAAGCTATCAGCTAGAAGACCCCACAAAGTCCCATTGCTGGAAAAAAGACATGTACTGAATAGGTTGAAATTTGCCAAAGGACACATTGACTGGCCAAAGGAGAAACAGGGCAACATCCTGTGGACTGATGAAAGCAAAATTGTTCTTTTTGGGTCTTGGGGCTACAGACAGTTTGTCAGACGACCCCCATGCACTGAATTCAAGCCACAGTACACTGTGAAGACAGTAAAGCATGGTGGTGCAAAAATCATGTTATGGGGATGTTTCTCATACTGTGGTGTTGGGCCTATTTATCGCATACCACGGATCATGGATCAGTTTCAATACATCAAAATACTTGAAGAGGTCATGTTGCCTTATGCTGAAGAGGAAATGCCTTTGAAATGGGTCTTTCAACAAGACAATGACCCAAAACACACCAGTAAGCGAGCAAAGTCTTGGTTCCAGATGAACAAGATTGATGTTATGGAGTGGCCAGCCCAATCCCCAGACCTCAATCCCATAGAAAACTTTGATGGGGTGACATAAAAAATGCTGTTTCTGAGGCAAAACCCAGTAATGCAAAGGAATTGTGGAATGTAGTTCAATCGTCCTGGGCTGGAATACCTGTTCACAGGTGCCAGAAGTTGGTCGACTCCATGCAACACAGATGTGAAGCAGTTCTCAGAAATAATGGTAAGGGACCATTCGGTATTTATGGAATGGACCACCGGAGGAAAATAGGGGAGGGTCATGTCTTTTTATTCTTTGCTGAGGGGAGGGTCATCCAACATTTTTCAGTCCAGAGGGGGGGGGGGGTCACCCAAATTTTGTATTCATGAAACAGCAACATTTCAAAGTGGCTTGTTTGGTGCATATTTTTCCATGTAGCTCTTAGTTTCGGCCCTCCTTCGCTACCAGATGGGTCTGACCCATGAGTTTGCTGGGGGGCAGGGGGAGCTGCCCCCTGGTGGCTGAAATGGATAACTTCATTGTTTAAAAAATGAGTGGAATAATTACGTCTGACATGATCAGATATTTTATAAATATCTTAAATAACACAAAACAACTATATGGTGGTAGGTAATACATCTGATTTCATATACTGCTTTAGTAAAAAAAAGTATTTCCTGGCTGACGATGGCAGCAGCAGGACGTAAAAAACGAAAATGACTGTTGCTAGTCTGGACATCTTACCGTGCCAAGGTTGCAATAAAGGTTTCCTAAATGCCACATTTGATGTCAGCTTACTAATTGATTGCGGGTTTTGTGTAGATTTGGACTTTTATACTTTTATTCCACTTTGTTTAAACGGCGAAGTGGATGAAGCCTAGTGACGAGTCCATAGCAACCAGTTTGTGTGTTGAATGTTACCCAGAGTGCCTTGCTGAATGGTCTCTATTTTATTGTTTTATTTCATGTGAATACTAGTTTACTAGAGGAGTAACTTAGTATTTGAAGTAATGCAGTAATTCATTAGTGTGCATTTAGTTCCCATGCTTATTGTGTTTCCACAACAATGTTAGTGAGTAAATCTACTGAAATGGCCACCACACCATAACAGAGGAGTGGGATGCGTAAGATGAGAATGCAGAGGTTTAGTCACTTATATCATGGCTGTTAAAAAAGAGGGTCATGTCATGTCTTTTTTGGCTAAAGGTCCCAAAACTCCTCCGGTGGCCCCTTAAATAAATAACGAACAGTCCCTAATGCAATTTAATATTAGTGCAGTGATTCAAAGTAAAGCAAACCCTTGAGACATTTTTCAGATCATACAGTAAATGTTTGAGTTTGTAAAGAAAAATGCAAATACTGCTATTTTTTTGGTCATGTTTTGATTTGGAATTGAATGTGCAGTGTTCCCAATTCATTGATATTATGGAATTAAAAGCTATTCTAAGGATTTTTAGCATTATTCACTTTTTTTAAACACACTGCTATTATTCTGAGCACAACTGTAGATTTTGTACTTCTAGTAAGAGCCAAGCATGCAGGTGAAGGAGTTTTAGGGTTTGTGGCACCAGCTCAGCCACTACACAACTGTAAACTTCTCTGTATAAAACTATAAAATGATGTCTATTGAGTGCAAATTTGCAATAGGAACTACAGTATATAAATATACAAGGAGAATAAATTTGCAACCCATAACTGATGCAGGAAAAAATCCTTTATGTGCTGTGCTGCTTTGCCTCTTGTTTTAGTGAATGCTAATCACACTGCTAGGCGGTGTCCATTTACATTGTATTGTTGACATGTTTGTTCATAAAAATGTGATTGATGCAACGGAGTCAGCCACGAAGCAATTTAGTGTTGAATAAGCTGAAAGGATGCAGGGGCTAGCGGGGTACAATCTTGTTAGCATTTTGTATTATACACACCAAAGATGAGCTAAAAGCAATTGTGTGTTCTCATTAACAGCAGGCTGTTGTTTGAAATGTGTTGCTGTTCGAGGAAAGAAAGGATGATGATACAGAGAGGAAGGTTTACTCAACATCATGCCTCTTTTGGAAATCTAGACTAAACCCATTTTAATACTGTTATTAAACAAATACATACAGAACACTAATAGCTTAAAAAAAAAAAAAACACTAATAGCTGAGGTAAAGTGCTCAATTAAAAGTGATGTACGTTATAAAATATAATAGAAATTATATTTCGGTTTACTTTATGAACAAGTTGCAGAGTGAGGTTACAATGAAAGTGATGTGAAAGTTGGACCTAATATCAAAAACATTGTTATTTTAATAAAGGGAAAGGATCATTTTGTCATTGACTCTCATATACTTACATACTTAAAATATAATCCTTTTATATAGCCTTCTCTCAATCACTGATTTTGTATCTACATACAATATACTTTAACACACTTTCTATGCTTATATAGCCTGTTTCCTATTTTTTTTTGCAACACAGTTGTTTGATCTTTGTTCAGGCTCCCCGTTGTGGTTTGACTCAGACAGAAAATCTCTAGGAAGACTTGTTTATATTGTTTATTCATCAGCTTTGCAATAAATGGATTTAGCTTCCCTGCACACCATTTCTGTTGGTGATATAGTGTCTAAGAACACTTCTAAACATAGTGAACCAGTGAAATGACACTCTTGACAGCACTATTCCCGCAGTTTTAATCACTTTATTATCCCAAAAATGAATATTATGTAACAAAATGAGGAGCTTTGTGATGGCAAAATTATATTTAAGCATGATTCTTTATATTCTTGTTTTATTTCTGTTTTACTTTGTTGTTTTTCACAATACTGAAAGTGAGTTTTTTTCTTTTCCTCACATGTTGAAAGTAAGAGCCACAAAGTCTGGGAACATAATGTGTACGCTGAACAGATAGGGGCTACAAGGTCACCCGAACTATCTGTTATTTCTCCCTGGATAGTTGAGACTTCTCACATAGTTGAGATAAACGGGATGTCTAAACCTTGGGGTAGAAAGTGGTACAGAGGTGAAGAAGTGAAGTGGCTCCTGAATGTTTGATTGTAAGAAATGTTGAGTCATGTTTAGAAAGGGGGGGCATGTCTTTCTATCTCACTGGAGATGCATATATACTGTGTGCTTTTTCTTGTCCTGAGATTATAGTAAACCACTGCTCTGCCAATATCACACACAGGATTACTTGCAAACATATTTATATGGTCTCAGGCAAACCACTAAACTCTGACTAAATGTATTGTCATTTCATCCCACAAAGAGTCTTTAGGTTTATTCCATATAGCTGCTCAGGCTTTGTTAGAATTTACCTTGACATACCACTACTCTGTGTTTTGACTACGGCAAGCTTTCAGTACCAATATCACTCCATCATTTTTCATCAGGGTAACATTACAAGCACATCTAAGCAGCGTATTGTTTAGTATTTATTACATCCAATATCCGCGCAGCTGTCATATCAGATGCTCCAAAACACACATTTAAATTCCCAACACTGACTGATCTTAGCATGGAGCAGACACACTGTCATCTGTGGGTGAGTGCATGAGTCACAGTGAAATATCTAATATCCATATGTCATTTTTGTTTTGAAAAACTATTTGACTGTTTTCATAGAGATACATCAACCATCTCTCTGCAAAAGAAATGTGACTGCAAAAAACCTATATATATATATATATATATATATATATATATATATATATATATATGTATATGTATGTATGTATGTATGTATGTGTATATATATATATATATGTATATGTGTATATATGTATATGTGTATATGTGTATATGTATGTATGTATGTATGCATGTATGTATGTATGTGTGTGTGTGTGTGTGTATGATATATAGTTTGTACAGCCAGCAGACAGACATAAGGACAAGACACACAACAATACAGCAAAACATGAAATACCCACAGTATCTAAAATATATATACAGTATCTCACAAAAGTGAGTACACCCCTCACATTTTTGTAAATATTTCATTATATGGGACAACACTGAAGAAATGACACTTTGCTACAATGTAAAGTAGTGAGTGTACAGCTTGTATAAAAGTGTAAATGTGCTGTCCACTCAAAATAACTCAACACACAGCCATAGATGTCTAAACCACTGGCAACAAAAGTGAGTACACCCCTAAGTGAAAATGTCCAAATTGGGGACAAAGCGTCAATATTTTTTGTGGCCACCATTATTTTCCAGCACTGCCTTAACCCTCTTGGGCATGGAGTTCACCAGAGCTTCACAGGTTGCCACTGGAATCCTCTTCCACTCCTCCATGATGACATCACATATACATATACATGTAAAACATACGGATGGCATTGGTTACAGATGAATATCTAAAATTCTGAAAGTTCCAGTGAGCACTGTTGGGGCCATTATCCGGAAGTGGAAAGAACATCATTTCACCATTAACCGGCCACGACCAGGTGCTCCTCGCAATATTTCTTACAGAGGAGTCCATAGAATACTTACGAATACGAAGAGTTGTCGAAGAACCAAGGACCACTCGCGGAGATCTTCAGAAAGACCTGGAAGAAGCAGGTACAGTTGCTGCAGTGAAAAGAACCTAGAATCTGAGTTTCTGTAGCATTTGGAAGTAGTTCAAGACAGGATGGAGAACCCTGAGTGATAGTCGCTTGACATAAGAAGACAAGGCACCCATGTTTTTTTGTTTTTTTTTGGGATACATTTTTTATTATTTTTTAGCACCATTTATCATACAGACATACAACACAAATTCCACAATACGTGCCAGGTAATGTAAAGTGGTGCATAGAACAGATGAACACAAATTGAACAAGAACAAAAACCCTTTCCCAACCCCCACCCTCTGCGGTCTCAAGGAATACAAAAAAACAAAAAAGCAAACAGAAATCACACCTTGCCTAGTCGCTCTCCTCTAGTTCTTGTGGCTTTGAGGTCATTAGGTCTGATATTTTCCCATAGGGTGATAGTTGATGGTTTGGCTTTGTTAATCCTTGCTGTAGAGAGCTCAAGCATAACTATGTCTAGGAAATATGCTAACCACTGTTTTATACAAAGCGAGTGGGGGGGGGAGCCAGCATTGAGCTATCATTTTCTTGGTTGCGTGAGCCAGCTAGCCAAATTTTCCTCTGTCTGTCAAGCAGGTGTAATTTAGAGTCATCATTAAGTAACAAAACAATCGGGTCAGTAGGGATTAGATATCCTATCACATCAGATATTATTGATGTTGTTTTATGCCAGAACTCTTGCACCTGTTCACACTCCTAGACCATATGTAGGAAAGTTCCAGTTTGTTCAGGTTGACAGAATGTACAATAGGGAGTGGGAATGACTTTCAATACGTATCTCTTCTGAGGAGTCCAATATGTCCTATGGCATATGTTGAAATGGATATACTGGTGATTTGGGTTCTTGGAACAGTGGAAAATGTTGTCCCAAACTGTCTCCCAATTAATTGTGTTCCCCTCAGGGCACAGCTCTTGTTCCCATTTCTTTACTATTGGGAGTTCTCCTATGGATATTTGCATCAGTTTAGCATAAATCTTGGACACTAATCCTCTCATAGGAAAATCAACAAACCATTTAATGACTGGGTGCGCCTCAAGACTGTTTCCCCATGGCACTCCATAACATTTTCGGGCTGATCTTAAGTGCAGATAAAAGTAGAAAGATGTCCTGGGGACCTCAAAACTAGCTCTCAGGTCTTCAAAACTCAACGTACCTTTCTCATTGAATAGCTGGTCTAAAGTATAAATACCTCTGTCACTCCACTGCTTACAAGCAAAGGGTTTGTTACCAGACAGTAAGTGTGCATTGTGCCATATTGGGGTATTCAAATACCACTTATTGGTGTAGCGTAGTTGCTCCTGCACCTGTTTAAAGTTGGTCAGTGTGTTGTTGATAACAGGGCCATGGGCCAGCATACACCTTTTTGGACACACACCTGCAAAGGCAAGGTCTTGCAGTCTTAGACTTCCAGTGAGGTTTTTCTCTATTTCTCTCCATGGAACTGTAGATGAGGGGTCCATCCACACTCTGAGCGCCCGTAGCTGAAAGGCTCTGTGATACACTTTAAGGTTAGGGAGGGCCAAGCCTCCCGTGTTTGTGGTACGTTGCAAGGTAGAGTATTTTAGCCTAGGTTGTTTATTATTCCAAATATACTGCCGAATTAAGGTATCAAGTTTCTTCCAGAAATGTATTGGTGGGGTTAGGGGGATCATTGTACTTAAGAAATTCACACGAGGAACTATGTTCATTTTAACAACAGCAATCCTGGACCGTAGCGATGCCGGCAGCGCAGACCAATTGGCCAGATTCCTTTGAACACTACTTAGTATAGTTTCATAGTTGTCCTGGACGACTATGAAACTAGCGACACGTGTATGGTGATGCCCAAATATGTAATTTTGCTTTGGGTTGGTATTGTAACACTAATGGCTGATGTCAGGCACCCATGTTTTGAGTAAGAGGAGCGCTCACTTGTATGGAACTGTTCTGACTGAGGCGAAATATGTTTTGAGACATTCAGGATCCGATGTCCTGAGGCCAGTTATAGAAGTCTGGGGAATAAGTTGCCCCTAGGACAGTTCTCAGTGACTTGTTATTTTTGACTTAATCACAGATGTCTTTGACCCACTGTGTCACTGTTTTCATCACATTATGCCAGATGAAATGCAGACAGTGCAGACCAAAGCAGTTAAGCTGCTGGCTTTTTGATGAGACTTTTTGGATTATACCTGTTCTTAAATCCTAAACTGTGTGCCAGAGGAGAGATTTGCATAATTCTACTTAACACTCCCACTGCACTCTGACATGAAGGACACACAGAGGACCACAGAGTGCTCCAGTTAAAAGCAAAAAAGCAATCTTAAATACTGCATTCTATTCTTTTTTTTAAGCAAAGGTTAGTGTCTCCTGTGTTTGTAAGTCAAACAATCTTGACAGTTGGATGAAACAATGATTTTGACATGTACTTCATTTAACCTGCATCTGTATAGACGGACATTAGTTACAGCTGTTGGCAATTTCATAAAGTACAATTTACATACATTGTGTAACAGGCTGAAACTAATGATTATTTTAATTATAGATTAATCTGCCATTTATTTTCTCAATTAATATTTAGGTTTATCAAATGTCTGAAAGTAGTGACAAATTTCCTTCACAAGTTCCCAAGACGTCTTATTTGCTAGTTGTGTCCAACCAACAGTCCAAACCTTTAGATATAAAAGATATTCAGGTTACTATCATAGAAGACGAGGACACACTGACTGGAAGAAGCTGGAACCAACACATTTGCTGTAATTTTTTCTTACTTATTCACTGAAATGGTTAATCAGTTATCAATAGTATAATAGTTCCCAGTTCCTTATCTGTTGATCAACTAACTTATTAATTGTTAATAGTTTCAGCTCTACTTGTGTATTTTAACAAATAAGAATGTCTGTGATCATTATTAGATTTTCTTCTCTCTGCACTGTGAGCTTGTCATTAGCCTATTGTTTATCTCTTGCCAGTGAATAAAATGGGTGCTTGCTAGAGAGTAACAGGGTAACATTTCTATTATGGTAAAAACCATCACTGGACTGCAGCGACCGATGAT
The DNA here is from genome assembly GCF_031162955.1 of Sander vitreus. Lineage (NCBI taxonomy): Eukaryota > Metazoa > Chordata > Actinopteri > Perciformes > Percidae > Sander > Sander vitreus. The sequence continues at coordinate 22,614,419 of NC_135869.1, read as the reverse complement.
TGATGTGTAGTTTCAGGCTCCTGCGAGCTGTGGGTCCTCCTGAGAGATGTGATAAAGCTTGACTATTTGCAGGGTGCTGCTGTCAATGCATTGAGCTAGCTTTAAAAGTCACCTTGTGTACTCCTGTCGCAGAGGGAACCTAATTGCTCTGAAACCTGTAGTGGCCAAACGCCACATCCTTTTATTCCAACACAACACAGGAACACATAGGGGTACCCGAGGCCAGACTCTAACGAAACCCAACTTTCTTAACATTTTCTTGACAAAGCCACTTGCCCTGAAAGGAAGCGCCAGACCAAGGTTATGGCAGGAAAGGGCAAAACTGAGTGTGTGAGTTTTATTAAAGGATACTGCAGATTTTTAATGGGCTCAAAGGTTAGACAAAGTAAATGCTGGTGGACTATGTTATCCTGAAGTCCCAAAGCACCGTTTCATGCCAGTCTTTTTACAGAGAGCTTTTATAACCTCTCCTCTCCTCCTGTCACATGTCTCGGGGGGCTAATTTAGTGGTGGCATATAGATTTGGCTTATTCTCTATTTCCTATTGCACTTACAATCTAACCAGGAAATGAATTGGTTCTCTTTTATGCTGTACTGAACATAGTATGTGGTCTGTTGTAGTAGTTGGTTAATGAGCTACGGTATTTGATTTGCATCCTTTATCGATTCATGCTGAATTCATACGCATGCTCGGTACGTGTTGGAAAATGGCAAAATACCTCCAGGTTTACATCTAATTCATTAGCACAGCGAAGCTTCCAGTGAGAGCTGACACAGGGTCACTTATGAGGTTTCTTGAAGACAAATTATATCTCGGACGCTATAATGGCTGTTATCCATTAGTGCAATGAAAATCCTCCATGTAGTCTCCAGTGTCGTTTAGCATGACATGATGTACTTGGTTTATTTGCACATAAATGGATCTTTTTATCTTAATACGCAGCAGTGTAATGCAGTAGAAATGGTAATTTTGTGTGTGTAGCTGCCACTGGGAATATAGTGCTTAAAATGTTTTAATCTTATTTTTTAATTCATTATTCAAGTAAAAGAGTACATGCTACTTTTCTTTTTATAACCACATTTATTTTTAAGAGCAGAAGAGCTTTTTGGTTGCATGCCTGAATCAAAGGAATAGTTTGGTATTATGGAAAATATACTTATTCGCTTTCTTGCAAAATTTTGATGAGAAAACCACTTTCATGTATGATTTATTGTGATGCAAGCCTAATTAAATAAGTAAAATGAGAGTATTTTGTCCTCCTTAACTTAGAAACTTAAGATGTTCACTTTTTAGAAATGCCTGATGGATTTTGGGTTTAGCAACTTACTGAGAAACACCATTGTTGAAGCGCAACCTTCATTTTTCAACCTCACCTTCGTGTATGTTAGCTAAATATGAAGCAACAGCCAGCCGGTGGTTAGCTTAGCTTAGCATAAAGACTGGAAACAGCCAGCTAGCCTGGCTCAGTCCAAAAGTAACAACATTTGCCTGCCAACACCTTTAAAGCTCACTAATTACCACGTTATACAGTATCTTGTTTGTTTAATCTGCACCAACACTGAAGAATAACAACTTTAACGGGGGTTTATGTGTCAAAACCAGCAGCAGTTGCTAGGCACCCATTAGAGACTCCAGGAAATGGACTACTACACACCAAGGGGGTAAGCCAGCCTCCACAAAGCGTAGCTCCTATGGAGCCATTTTGTTGCTATCAAGCCATCACCCGCCGTTAGCATCCCATTGACTGCCATTTATTTTGGCGCCACTTTGACAGCAAATAACGTTACATCTGAAGCGTTTAAAGACTTTATTTGTCCATTGTTTATTTCTAAAGAAACACGACAATGTATAAAAGGCTCCATTACCTTGTATCTCACGTTATGGCTCCGTAGCAGATGTTTTAGCTAACGATTGTGTCATAACCACGCGACTTACTGTCGCATATTGGAGGAATTACCGTACAGTACAGGAGAAGCTCGCAGGCAGTTTCGACTCACATTAGCTGTTTAAGTTTAATTACTAATGTTAACTAGCATTTTAGTTAGCAATAATTAGCCTGTGTCCATGTTATTTCCTTACATATAACTACGCTCTCCGTCTCTGCAAGATTGGGAATGATTGAGATTTCTCTCGGCACAGCTACCAGAAGACTTCCAACTTTCAGACAGGTTGCTCACGTCACATTTACATCGTCTCTCTCAGTTGGAGGCTGCGCAGTAACGCTCAGCCATCACTGGAAAAGTGCTTCTAATAGACTTCACTGGTCTCCATCCAGAGTCTATGGGGTCGCTGTGTCCATTATTTTTACTGTCTATGCTACACACAACCCCTCTTCAAACAGCAAATTTATGTTTTTACACTTTGGTTTTTGCAAGATTTTTACACATTAGACAAGTTATTATGTGTTAATTAGCGAGCTTACTGGTCGTTTTTATTGCTCTTCTAATCTTACTATGAAAGCGAATAGCCTAAACATATTTCCTAAAATGTCGAACTACTCCTTTAAGTAACTCTTAGCGCCAACAAGAATGACAATAATTTTAAATAACTAAATTATGTTTTTTATCAATATACACACTACACATTCATCAACTCTAAGTCAGGTTGCCCTTCGTCATGGTTACACCCAAACACATTAAGTGTTTTAGCACACAGGAAGCCAGGAAATATGCTTGCAAGGATTGTAGGAGACGGGTAGTATACATACATACATATATATATATATATATATATATATATATATATATATATATATATATATATATATATATATATATACATACACACATACACACACACACTATCTGCAGGTTGCTTATTAAGTGTGCTATAGAGAGTTTTGAGTTTGTGTGTGAACCTCCCCAGCTCTGCATTGCTGTGCTGCAGAATGTGAAGGAAAGATGGGACAGTCATTGCCAGAGGAATGTTCTACACCATGTGAAGCAAATGACTGTGCTATTCTAGTCTCCCTGTCAGAGAAGACTATATTCGGGAAGGCACATAACGTTTTATCCTCTGGAGTCTGTGGCAACTATATTGTAGAAAAAGTTACTCCACAGCATAGATAGTAACCTGTAAGTGGCACATTTTGTAGACAAAACAATTATTCAAGAAAATAATTAGCTATTGTGAGTTGCAGTCTAATATCTCAGGCTCTATTTCTTGGGTGTATTTCCTGCCTTGAAATGAAAAGTGTCATGGCATGAATGAAGTATGTTCATACAATGAACCTTGGGATGCCAGGTTTCATTGTGTCTAAGAATGATGATTCACTTTCAATGACCCTTGTAACAGTAATGCCCCTTACTCTGTCATAAAGTATACAGAACAAAATACCCGACTGTTGACGCTGAAGTCCATTCTTTGAAACACAATGCTGGAATGTGTGTTTCATGTTTAAAATAATTATGGTAATAATATGGTTATTCTGTTATTCCAAATAAGTTTTAATTTCATTGCAGGAAATGTATTTCATAGCCCAAATGACCCAATGTGAATGTTCCCTAAGGTGTATTTAGTGCTCCCAAACATAATTGTGTGCCATGAAATGAAGCATGAAACACTTGCATCAGCTTATAATTCTGTTCCTTCCTTATTGTCCTTTAACAACACATTGACTCATTTGTCTAAGTTAAGAAGAAAAATACAGTAGCAAAAAAAATCTAATTTGACTTCTCCCCCCAAAAAACTCTGTTGAGTAAAACAACAAAGGGTGTTGCTCTTGTGTAACTTTTCCCACCTTCTGTCCAGTGCATGTAAACACCTGTGTCCTGTTTTGACAGTTTGTTTTAGTGAAAACCTCTCACAGAGTACCCAGAGCGGCTCCCGGTGCCTGAGGTCATGGATTATTCATGGGATATGGAGGGAGATGACGCAGTCCCATTTTGTGTGCCTCATACTGCAGCGAGCGTGACAGTGCCAGTTGCATCAGGTCAACAGAAAAACCTGTCCAGCATTCTAAGTTCATAATCCGGAATGATCGCCCGGTTTTCCCCGGTTTGTGGAAGATTTGGGTGCCCATATTTGGCAGGGGACTTTAGGGGTCCTTCCTCAAAAAGAGATGTGATGTTTTCCAATTAAAAAAAGTGCAATTTCAATCATTTTGAAGCATTTTTTTATTACCATATCTGTGTCTAAAACGTTGGATAAGCTAGAGCAGATAAATAACTAAATGACACTCAAAAAGCTGAATGACAAAACTTGCTAAAGAAGTCCACTGGGAGCCGACTACAATCGTTAGATCTGAGAAAAGTCTTTTAGTTAGTTTTGATGCTCACATTGATTTTACATTCATTTGTTTTAGGTTGGTTCATTTTTGAATCAAACAATTACCACAAACACAGCCATTGTTCACAGAAAGAGCCGTAACAGCTGACAACCCCCTCATCAGGTCTGATTAGTGAAAAAGTTATATAGAAGAATCTAGAAGCACAAGCGCTGCACAGAGAAGCGTCTATTTTTCTTACATTACAGCTAGTTACAGATACTGTTCTGATACTTTATGCTTAATTAATGGGCCTGTATTCTCACTTATTTCAGGCAGAAAAAACATGTGTGTTGGAGATTCCTTGCTGCCTGGACCCTCTTTAGACCAACAGTGGGAGTCAGCGGTGACTCAGATCTCCGTGCATACGATATTTCATTTTGGGTCATAAGAAGGCAATCATGAAAGTGAAAACAGCTACTTAATGTGTGCTCTTAGATTGTTGTTGTTTTTAATAAGAAAACGCGTAGGAGTGCTGCCTTTTGGGCATAAAAGGGAGATAAAAGTAAATAACCCAGCACAATTACAGTTCAGATCTTTCTGCCAGTATATCATCTTCATCATGATCAGAGAGAACCATCCAACATTCACATTTCTACTACATAAGTGACCCAATTTAAAGATATATTCATGTTTCCAACGGTGAAATATCCCTTTAAATAATAAATAAGTAAAAAGGAAGTATTTTAGATGGCAACCTGAGGAAGACCTAAATGTAAATTCTCCGTGTCCTTATACTCACCGCCCTCTCTATATATGTACTGAAAAAAATGTAAATTACTTTATTTTAAAAGTTTAGGTGTATAAACCATGTGATTTTGTCACATAATATGACTATTTCTGTACTAATTAAAACCAAAATGCTTCCCAAAGTCCAACTAAAATGAGAAATCAAATGGACTCTCATTTATAATAGCGCCTTTCTAGTCCTCCGACCTCTCAAAGCGCTTTAACAAAGACCTTTACACTCCATTCACACACTGATGGCAGAGGCTGCCATGCAAGGTGCCGATCTGCTCATCAGGCTCTAATCTAATCGTTCGCACACCAATGGCACAGTCTTTGGAAGCAATTTGGGGCTCAATATCTTGCCCAATGACACTTCGACATGCGGAGGAGCCAGAGATCCAACCGCCAAACTTCCAATTAGTGGACGGCTCGCTCCACCTGTTGAGCCACAAATGATTTGAGATGTGTTAACGTTTTGTCAAAAGTGTTACTACCCACAAGAAGAAATTGAAGTTCCATTTATTTTTCTACAATGAACGCACCCAGTGCGTCTGTATTCCCCAGTGATCTTGAAGCTGTGTGTGTGTGTGTGTGTGTGTGTGCACTCAGTTAGAAAGAGAATCTCTGTGTGGTGGACGGATGTCATGGTGATCCTCTGGGAAACTGGAACTGCAACCTCTTTGCCAGGTCAGAGGAGACTTTATGGACTCCATCAGTGCTTCCTCTTGTCCTGACAAATACAGACAAGGTCCTTTATCCTTGGCTTTTGTTAATGTCCTGCCTACAGACTTTCAGCATCTTACCCAGGTGTTTTTAAAACCTGGTCATGTCACCCTCTGTAATACCCTTGAGACAGTGCAGTCTTACGTTTGACAAGAGGAATTGGAGGCTTGCAGTAGCGATACATCTGAGGGGATGGACTCTTCTCATTGGCCTTTCTTCCTCCAGCTTTTATGCTGTTTAATCTTCCAGCTCTCCTTCACAGTCATTTCTTTACTCAAGCTCTCTTCCACAGCATCACCTTTAGTTTTTTTTAATGATTTCTGTGAGTTTCAGCTCTTCCTCCTCTATAGTGAAGAGGACCAAGGTCTGATTAGCCCTAGCAATGTCCTTTCTCCCTTCTTTCATTTTTTTATGGCGCAGCTTTTTTGCCACCTCTCCTCTTTACTATCAGCTTGGTGCCCCACTCTGACTGAACCTCTTTCAGGCCTTAAGCCACCTCTCAACCTGCGATTTGCTTCATTTCTGACAACCCATATCTTGTCTTTTTTCTATGTGCAGACTGTTGTAAAGGGGTGGAGATCTGCTTTTCTGTCTTTGTCATTGTTTTTTAGTTTTTTTCTTGTTTTCTGTTTGAAGTTCCAGTAGGATTGCCCTAAACAACAGGCAACATATTGTAAATTACTGTACGTAACAGTACGCCGACTTGATCTGCAAAGAAGCTCTGGCCGCCCTGTCAAGGACGCTTGTCAAAAAGTACGGGGAAGCTGTTTGACGCTTTGGCCGCTCTGACGTAGTAGCATTCTATGTTCGATCATGGAAAAAGCACAAGCAGCCACTGCATGGCCAATACATTGACACTAGAAACCTTTTATAAATTACATATATAATGACAGAATTTGTATTGGTTGTTGGTCGCAGAGGTGTCTGTTAGCAGATAACTCACTCGATAGCCGCTGAACCACAGCAGAATGCAGGCAGAGCGAGCAGCCGGCAGCTGTTGATCCGTGCAGGACTTCACCGTGAGCGGACTGTTTAGAGATGATGTGACCGGCAGGTAACGTTAACTGGTCCCTATACGCAAATATCATAAATGATAGGGAACCCGGCAATGGCAATGATGAGCTTTTCCTCCTTTTTCTCGGAACTAATGTTTTTGTAGGAACAAAAGTTTACATCGTATGTTTCTCCGGAATCAGCCAGCGCGAAGGACGTCTATATTCCGACTGGTTGCTGGCGTTTGCCGCTGCTTGCCGCTGAACCGCATCATAGCTCATTACCATAAAGTTGACCTACTTTCAACTTTCTGATTGATGCTCTGGTCGCTCAAAACGGCCAAAATGCGACGCCAGATAGATTTGCCAGAAGAGAAGCCAGCTTCCATTGAAAATGAATGACTTCCGGTATCTTTAGAAGCTCAAGTCGGCTGCGGTGTGTACGTACAGTTAGACGTTGGAGGTAAGTGTGCTTATGGCCCAGGGAAAGAAATTCTGTGCTTTGATGGTCCTGTAGTGCCTGCCGGAGAGCAACAGGTCAAACAGTGGTTGTCCAGATGGGTGATTCCAGATGATTCCTTTTAGAATGTTTTTGGCGCTGCAGAGGCGGTGGGAGCTGGAGATGTCTTCCAGGGAGGGCAGAGGGCAGCTGGTGATTTTCTGTGTGGTGTTGATGACCCTCTGAAGAGCTATCCTGTCTGCTGCTGAGCAGCCAACGTTCCACACTGACATGCAGTAAGCCATTACACTGTCAATGGAGGAGCGGTAGAAAGCGGTCTTTGTTGTTTTTTGCCCCCAACGTCTCCTCCCAGGCAGCGTGGCAATGGTTTTGTTTAGGGTTAAGGTTAGGGTTAGCTGCCTGGAAGGCGCCATTGGAGGCAAAAAACTCCATCGGGCGGTAGAAAGCCATCAGCAGCTCAGGAAGAGTAGTCACATGCTATGTCATCTTAACAATCGCAGTGGTGTTTGCAGACCAGGAGAGGTCCCCCGAGATGTGGGTTTTTAACATTCCAAAATCTTAATTTTGACTTAGAGATTTTCATTTTCACTGTAAATGCATATCAGTTCCAAATATCGTTTGTCAGTTTCATGAGCTTCCTGCCTCATAGTGCACCTGCCAGGTTAGGTAAGGACACCTGCGGTTACTCCGTCACTGCTTGCCTCAGCGCTGCTACCACGCTCTTAGTGATTACTCTTGCACACGGAGCAGACCTCCACGCGCCACGCCACCTGGTGTGTGTGTGTGTGTGTGTGATGTAGGGCTTTGTGGTGGCTGTTTGTGATTGACCTGATTATGGAAAACAGCCCCTGGCATTGCTCCCATGGGGTGCAGGGATTGTGGCATCTTCATGAAAAATATTCCTGTTGTGCCGGCTTCTGTCATAAGACGCCTGTGGATAAAGCCCAGCCATGGCAAACTGCCAAGAGCGAGAGATGAAGGAGAGCGAGTAGAGAAAGGGACCATTTTAAAGATGGAGGGAGATTTATGATGAGGAAGAGATAAAATTATGTGTCATTCATGTCATGTCAGATTTATGGTAAATATTATTTATGTTAGCATCCTGGTGGACAGTCAGGTATGTGGGATATTTGTAAGCAGGCTCTGATATTTCCCACTTTGCATCTCAAAATGTGGAAGTGAATCAACAAAAGTTGCAACAAAGGAAAAAATTCGTCAAAATCTGGCAATTTATGAAAGGCATACACCAATACAATCCATTCAAATTATTGTAATTTAGTAAGAATAGCGATTTCCAAAATCCACTCAGTTAAACAAAGTTAAATGCAATCCTCTTCCATATATTGTTATCGGTGCTGGGTCCACAATAGCAGCAGCAAGCCAACACTACCCTTAAACACTGAAGACTAATCTCTTCTACCAATAATCCTAAATTCAATCTGACCATTGGAGAGTAAAAATGCAAGTCTTGCCCTTCAGTGTGCAGAGACGACCAGAAACAAGCTGCAGAGAGGGGCATTGAGCCAAAGGAAGGAAAACTGCCAGGAAGTGTTGAAATGCACCACTAAATCAGCTCTACCATCTATTAGACAAGAAAAATAGTGTTCTTATAGGAGATGCACTGACAACACAAGTTTAGACTCCCAGAGTGTTATACTTTAGAAAAATAACAATCGGTTGTTGCACTGTTGGGGTGTTTTTGTTGTAAATGGAGGTTGTGGACAGGCAGACAGAGGTCTGTGTAAGTGTCATAATGTCATGTCATCTGCACTATAGCGTATTGAAGACGCTGTAGAATAACCTGGGATTGATGAACAATAACATTATGAGTCTGACATTGATTAATAATGATAAACATGAAACCCTCAAACTGTAAAACTTTGGTGGTTGTGTTGGATTGTCATGCGACTGTAACACCCTAACTCCTGTGGATCATTGAATCTCCAGCAGACACAACGCTGCCTGTCACACTGCCAATGTGGCTCAGTATGTATCCCAAGTGTACACTGTGGAGTTCATAATATGTGTGTAAAGTACAAACAAAATTGAGTGACTATAGTGTTTACACTTACAACAATCCAATATAATCTCTCCCCTTGAAAAATAATTCGATACCTACTCATCTGGCAAACACTTCAAGGAAGCGTTAAGAAAACAGTGGTGTGATTTTGTGTTTGCATTTCCCTTGAGGAAGGACATGTTTTGCATATATTTGGTCTGAGGCTCATTGGGTGATACTCTGAAGAGGGAATTTCCCATGTTGGGAAGAAATCAATTATTCATTCAGTGGCATGGAGGGTTGAGCACGACCCTGACAGCTGCAGAAGTAGCTCTGAGATTAAGGACAAGTATGGCTAGATGTGTGTCTCATGTATATTCTGTTTCACCATGCAAGCCAAAGTCCCTTTTGTGTGGTCCTTCATTGGCATCCCATGATATTTGTTTAAAGAGTTGATCAGCAGTACTGGAGGCCCAAACTTTACTGTAATGATATTTAAGTGGTGCATTAAGATATTACTCATGGCACCAATGAAATGCTAACAATCCTAAAAAAGAAAAACACGTCTCAGCGTTTTTGCAGTAAGCGCCGTATGATCCAATAAAAGGATACTAATGGTTTACACAAATGATGCAATCAACCTCTCAAATATTACCGTTTTCCTATTTGTGCAGATAATCTCTTTGCCATTAAAAACACATTTCCCTGAAAAACATTGATCAGCAGATTGCCTGTGTCACCAGTATTATAATTTTTCAGCTAAACTGACTCTTATTCAGCTTCAGTGGGACAGTTAAATGTCTTTCACGCCCACCTAGAGTTTTTGTTTGTTTTCCTATTCTATTGTCATGAATTTTTCATCAGCTACTTGATGAGCGATTCATGCGTGCATTATAAAGCACAGTAAGGAGTCGCGGGGAGACTGTTGCCAGAAGAGACGACCACCTCAACATAGGTTTGATTGGTCCCTCAAGTTTTCTTCTTTGTATGGGTTCATGCAGGCTCGTATTAAGACAATGTGGCACTATACCTCAAAAGCCCCCCCCCCCCCGTGCTGTCCTCCTGGCAAAAATATCAGACATAATCAAGGGGATTTCTCAAATGTAATTTACTAACTTGTCCAACTACATACATGTAGGCATATGAGCAGTGAGCACTATATTCAAATGTCTCAATTCAAATCAATTAACTACTCTGATTGGTCAAAAACGTTCAAAAGCATCATGGGAAAGCTAAAAGTGCTTTAGCATCACAGCTAACGACAATAAAAGGACCGAAAATGAATAAGATATGGACAAAAGACTATCAATATTAGATCTAAGGATTGGATAGAATATGGATTTATTGCACAAATTCCTCTGAAAGAAATATGAGTTCTAGGAAAAGAAGCACAGACTGTAAACCGGTCTTTTACACTTCTCTGCATACTGAATAAACTCACAAAGCGCACACGCCGTACTGTGAGGGGAGTGATAGTGGTCATGTAATATGGATTTATTTATAATTTATTATTATTATATTATTATTATTGTGAAATTAGTGTTCATAAACGAGTAATGTATGGTCTTTCAACAATTTATGGAAAATATTGTTAAAGCTTGTGTCATGTGGTGCCCCCCCACTGGTTGTGAATGGTTGGTGCCCCTGGGCACTGGCCCAAGTGCCCTTATGGATAATCCGGGCATGGGTTCATGTGGTATAGAGGTCTGATTAACGTACTTCTTTCTAACTCCACACCCCCAGGTTATTTTCATTTTCAAACTTGTAGGCTTCAGCCCCAACAGACACTGAGGCAATTTAGCCTTACTTATGCAGTGGTGCTTCTCAAACCCTGTAAACAGACTTTGATGTGTACAATCAGTGGAGTTCTTCAATTCTTACGTTATCTGAATTTATCAGTTCCTTTTTGTTACATTCAAATGCCACTTTCTTAATAAGATAAATAAAAGAAATGCTTAGCCATGCTAGCAGCAATTAGGTTGACATTTTTGCTTTTCAGTGAAATGGCTCAATAACTATGGGATTATGGGATATTACAATCAAATATGGTACACACATTTGTGGTCCCCAGAGCATGAATTGGAATAACTTTAATCCCTGACATCCAATACCTTGGATAAATACTTTATGGATAAATACCTGCAAAACAAATGACATTCCCATCACTTTTGACTCTACTTTGTGTTTAGTGCTAATTATGAAATGTACGCTAAACAGTGACAGTAAACATGGTAAACATTATACCTGCCAAACATCAGCATGTTAAAGGTGCAGTAGGTAACCCTTATAAAACTAGCTTTCTGTCATATTTGCTGAAACTGACCCTATGTTTGAGTAGAACTACATGAAGCAGGTAATTAAAAAAGAAAAATCCGGCTCCTCTGGCACCATCTGCAGCCTGTAGTGCGATTTCCAAAAATCCACAGCTCCCTGTTCAGATGCACTAATCAGGGCCACGGGGGGTGTCTAACTGTGTGTCAATCACTGCTCATGCACACTCATTCATTCTCCCTTGTGGGGGGAGGGGCTTAGGAGACCATTTTGGGCTTTATCAGAAAGGGGGGAGGGACTGAGAAGTTGTTGATGTTCAAATTCTTTGGCTAAGTGCTGTATCTTCACAATCCTACCTAAGGCACCTTTAACATTGTCATTGTGAGCATGTTAGCATGCTGATGTTAGCATTTAGCTCAAAGACCCACTGTGCAGTACAGCTTCACAGAGCTGCTGGCATGGCAGTAGTCTAGGTTTGTATTTCTGTGTTACTTCGTACAGGACGACGATCTCATATTGAGCTTGTTAAGTTTATTTTTTTCTGTTCAGTGTGAAAAAGTTGGATGTTTACAAGCACCAAGAACTGGCGAATCCAGCTGCAAATCTTGAAATTGGATGCTGTTACTGAATGATGATTTGGCAAATAAATGGTCTCCTTAATGACGTAAAAGGCTTGTTTTTCACAAACCCTCTCCACTAAAACAGCTCAGTAATTTCAAGAACCGTAGCACAATTCTCTATGGAAAAGCTTCTTTTCTTTTTAAACAGATGTAATGAATTTACGTCATGTGCTATTCAAACAAAGAGTGAAATAAGAGAAGCCAGATGTGGTGGATAAAAATTAATCTCATATTGGACCTGTCCTCTAACCTAATTTGAATTTGAGTACATGCAGGAACATACCAATTAGGGCTGAGAGAATCTGGGGATAGGTCAACAGGCTGGCTATTATCTCGCTGTGCCAAAAATGTACCTGACAAGATATGGGGCAAGTTTTAGGTCAAAAGAGAAACATTTTTTTTGACAATTGTGGTCTGTACTGGAGGTCAACAAGGCCTGGTGGATGTGGAAGTCGATTTCTTCCTCAGCCTCCAGTGGCCACTCGAGAAGAGATCATACTGTGTATGTGTGTGTCTGTCTTTACCTGTCTGTCTGTCCAGATATGTAGTTGTGTTTGTGTGTGACTTTTGCTTCTCAACTAAAATGTGCACTGAAATCCAACACCAGATGTGTCAGACTAGCCGTCTGTAATGGCTGTGCGATAGGTATGGGCTGAAGTTCGTCTGGTGCCTGGGGAAAACCTATTGATGTAAAGACGTCCCAAAACCTCAGAGGTAGAGAATGGAAACCAATTTGTGGGACATGTGACCCGACTGTGGTGGGACTGAACGACCTCACGAACAATAAAGGAAAGACCTTCAGTCCCTGCTATCCCCTCTAATGCGAGCGGAGTCAGCTTTGATTGATTTGGATAGAGATGTATTACCTCAACACCAACCTTTTGTTGACAGAAATGGCGTGTGTTTACAATTGATGTAGTGTGTAAAAATGTGTGTACTTACAGTGTACAGTGGTGGAGGAAGTACTGATTCTCAGTACTTAAGTAAAAGTACAAATAACCAGACATATTTACTTTAGTAAAAGAAGAAGTACCACAATGGCAACCCTAAAAAAAAGTAAAAAGTACCTGATTTTAAATGTACTTTGTAAGTAAAAGTACTTGCATAACGATTTATTCTCTTAATGTCTATATTCTAATAATTAAAAAAATAAACAAAAAAAACAGTAGGCCTATGGGCTGTGGCATTTTAATTAAGTTAGTTTTAGGTTAATTTAATTGTGCTTACTATCTGTGGCCCAGTTTACATTCTGACTTACATATATTTATCAGGGTGATCTGCACGAAGCTCGACTTTGCATTATTTCCCACGGGACAGTGAATGCTGCACACATTTATCTAGCGAGAACACACAGGCTTGGACAACAAGTACATGGCTTCACAGCTGAGGAGGACTGGGAGTGTTTTTAAGATAAATATACGGGTTGTATATTAACCTTATGTGAAGTATCAGTAAGTAAGCAGTAACAGGAGCAGCGGTAGTAACAGGAGCAGCGGTAGTACCAGCAGCGGTACGCGCCTGGCCAATAAATGCTATTGAAGGGTGGGCCTTGGCGTGCAGACGTGTGACGGTCAGGAAGACGTTTTGGCAGGGGGAAAAACTGATCAGAAAATGTGACGAAAATCTAACGGAACATTGTAGAAATGTGGTTGATTCTACTTAAGTAAAGTACAGATATGTGAAAAATTTACTTAAGTACAGTAACGAAGTGTACTTTGTTACATTCCACCACTGACAGTGTACATGTAAGGGTGTATCTGTACTCTGTTGCATAAGTGATTTAGCTCTGGTTAAGAAGCTGGTGTATCTACAGTGTACTCCTCAAGAACTTTACCTCATTAAAGAAAACTGGTGTTTTTGAAAGGCAGAGACAAGATCACTTTCTTAATCCTTTATCCATTCTTCATGGACGAAAAGTTCAAATCCCACATGCAGATATGTTTCGGACTATTTGTACTGGTTTACACTATGCTATGGGATTTTTCTATTTGCCATAATTTAAATGGAACTAAGTAGGATTTCACCACAATAAAGTAGCCTCTTGTGTAAGAAATATATGATTGGTAAAACATGGTAAAAAAATAAACCACTTAACTCTTTTTGCTATCTAGTGTTGTTTTTTTTTCTCCAAATCTCAAATCTAGAGATGTATAGGCCTGAACCGTGTCATACTGAATTTTGTGAGAAGCTGTGATGAAACCACGTAAAGAAAGATTAACAGTTAAAGCCATTTAAAGATGGAGTCTGCAATTCTGGAGAAAAATTGTTGATATTTGAACTCAACTCCCAAACAAATATCCCATCAGTGCTCCTTCAGAATGTAAGCATGAGCCAGATTTACCATCCCTAATTGGAATTTAGGGTTGTATGACTCGGTCAGAGCCACTTTGTTGTTTTTCCATTTACAGAGCTAATTTACAGAGCTAAGGCAAGCTAAGGTGTATGAACACCGGCTATCTTTTCAGCGCACACACAGAATTGACGACTAGCGGACCGTGAGGAGATATTCATTGAATTTGACAAAAACTGTATTGGATTAGAATCGTAGACCACCTTTAAGTAATCCATTTTTAATTGGATTAAAGCTTAGAGGTACTCTTCAGTATATCAGTTTTATATTAACCAAGTATTGATACTGATGCTAATAAGAGAGGTGCAAATTGCTCAATATTTACTATCTGGAAGATTTTTAATGAGATAATGAGATGAAACTTGACAGTTAATTTGAGGATGCTACTGTATTGTTGGCACACGGTACTGTAGTCTCCCCAGAAAAATGTACTGCTGTAGGAATTGTGTTGATTTGA